>NW_027107638.1:228320-246094 GCF_000696795.3 Halyomorpha halys | reverse complement strand
CATTTTGTTATTTAATATTGTTTTAGAGATTATTTTGTGCTTTAAGGAGTTAATAAAAGGTTATTCTGTCTGTGCTGTTTTATGTAATACAGTTTTAGTAATGTAATGCAAGTTACCTGTAAACTATTTGCTGGTATTTATGTATTAGAGGATTGTAAATGACAATTAATACAAAAAAATTATGGTAAAATGAAGTAGCCATTAACTCGTCATTGGTCACTGCGTGAGAATTTCTCTCACGTTAATTGTTTCTCTAGTTTGGAAGCTGCTAGAGGGAGACTGCAATTCCTATATTCGTGGATTCTGCAGTTCACAGTCTGTTCCTTCTATACCTCGCCCCCTCCACCTCTGTTGCAGCTCTGAGTAAGCGTGCAGCCCTCTTTCCCAGACAATATACCCTTCACATGAGACATTATTTCACGCGCGAATAAGGCTGCTATAAAAATATTCAAGTTGTGAGGATTTTTCTCACGTTCGACAGGTGTATTTAATCCATAAAAATGTTTTTTCCTCGAGGGAATACATTAGCGGAACTAGGGAAACGAAGGCTTGAAGAGGCAGAAACTTCATTAAGTACATATTATTTAATATGAATTCTATTTCGATACTATAAGTGCATGTTAGGGTGGTCTTTATAATATAAATTTGTCTTTTCATGTTTTCACTTCATCGCTGCACCGTAAGAATACTATGTTTTGCCAATTTCTGGGTTATATTCAGGCATTCTAAACAAAAAAGAATTGCTACTAGTGTAAAAGACCGATATGTCCCAGCCATGTGGTGTCATACGGTCCCAGCTGAGCACAAGAGATTTCTTCAGACTGAGAATTTTTTTTTAAGATTAGTGTTATGTTTTTATAATATGATATATCTGTATTTTGATTCTTTCTATAACTTTCACTGTCTAAAATATTATATTATATGTTTATTATTTTATAATTATGTTTGTTTTATGAATTTTTTAAAACTAGTTTGCTCTTGAATCAAAAAATTTTTTAATCCTAATTTTATTATCCTTAAATAGACCTAATCTAAATCAAAATTTTATATTTTTAAAAATGCGTTCAAGAGATCTAAATAAGAAATGTGAGAAAAAGTCCCACGCGCGGCCATCCGTGTTAAAATTTACCTAGTGACCGATGACGGGTTAATAAATAAATGAATCAACAATTTTAAATGTGATATATAATATAAAAATTAAAAAACATAAAATGAAAACAAAAAAAATAATTTATACTTTGATGCCTTTAAAATAAAATTGAAATGATAGAAAACCTCATACCTATTAGTAACCTCATACCAGAAAATTACAATATGGATTTAGTCTGTTATATGATGATAGGACTCATCACATTTCGTAATGTCTATTGTTAGATCAGTTTGTACTTTAAATTACATACATGTGGAATATTGTAAGGAAAAGTATTTAGATTATGTAAAATTTCGAATAATAGTTTTCGACGAACTATTTTCTTTCCTCGAACCCAATTGAGCAAGTTTCGCAAAATATCTCAATGTGTGTATGAATAGCCTAGCTCAAAAATGAAAAGTCACAGTTCCCTTTGTTATCAATAATAAATAAACAATAGATAAATCCAAAATAATACAGAATTTAATAAATAAATAAAGGTGGAAAAGGAAAAAATAGAGACATCCGTTTCGAAAGGAAAACCGAGATCTCTCGATCTTTTATGATTACATTATGGCTTCATTGCATGTTTTTAAACTATTTTATTCTAAGCAGGAACTAAATGTATTGTCGTTATTCCAATCTGGAGAAACCCTAAAATACGATTTTTTTATCGTAAACAGAAATATACAAATTTTTGTTCATATTTTTTGCCTTCCCAGATATTTTGACTTTGTAGGTTAGTAGACAATTTGTTTATATTACAGGTCTCTTTGTTTTCTACAAAAATTTCGGATACTATTGAGTTAATCAAATGCACTTTGATGAGTCGTGGAACACATCATATGTATGAAACAGGCGCATATAATCAAAATTCTTAGCGAGCGAAACCGCTAGTACCAAATAAAAGATTAACTATTTGGTCATAAGGTCGACTAAATAGTTTATTTCGTGACATATATAAATATGTACATCTTTACACAAAGTTCTTAAAAAAATATCTAGTGCGCGCATCTCACAATTTTCACTTGCCATTTTTTGCTGTAAAATGGCATTGGATCAAATCTGTAGCTTTCGGTTATTTTCAATTTCCCATTCTTTTTCAGGTGGTTATGTGAAAAGTTTTATTCTTAGTTCATAATCAAATTTCATATTTATCCATTGCATATTACTACTAACAATCAGAGATGGTTGATTATTTTATATAAACAAAATTAAACGTATTTTAGAGGACTTATTACTTTCACTTTTTGTTGGAGCCAGGCTGTTCGCATACTTACACAGACCATTTAGCGATACTTGTTTATTTAGACTCAGATTACCTGAAAACGTATATTTTACAAGAGCGCACTACTTCCCTTCCTATATATTCCAGATTTAGGAAAGGGAAGGAAAAAATCAATGATAATTCATATCAATTAAAACAATAGTCCAAACACTGAATTTAGCGCTAATAACAAAATCTATAAGTAGTCAATGTATATTTAAACAATGTAACACAATTTTAAACATCAAACATAATTAATGAATAAGTTTAATTACCTTAAAATATAAAATTATAAACAAAAAAAAAACAAGGTACAGAATGAAAATTATTTTATCAGTGAATCAGTTATTATTATTATAGAGCTTTGGGGCTCCACTAAACCTTCGAATTCCTCTCGTATCCAATCTTTACAATCCAAAATCCTTCGTAAAATCCTCAATTCTCGTTACTTTGTCACAAATAAAATCATACATAAAGACCTTAATGTTACATATGTAACCGTTCTAGCCCGAACCAGATTTCACTCCTTCCATTATAAACTCCCTAACCACCTAAAAAACCCACTTTTTCCTAACCTTGCGTCCTCTTCCATCCTGAAAATCCTCCGAGAGGCCTAAAGAGAAGATGGCCACGAGTCCTGCTAATGTAAAATGTTAATAGAGTGCTACTAATGGGTAGTTTCTTTACACACCTGTAACTCCATTTTAACTAAGATCAAATTTACTGAATGTATTATATAATATACAGTTGTAAATTTCAATAGAGATATTAAAAAAAAAAAAAAAACTTAAAGCTTTAAACTTATAACCTTATAGATTTTATCAAATAATTATGAATGAACATTTGAGTATTTTAAGACTTAACAAGGACACAAATTATTTTATTTAAACAAAAAAAACCAATCTCAATTAAGTGGATATATTACATCTATACTTAAAAAAAAACATTAACTTCAAGTTTGTTGAAAAAGAAGAGACATGATTTCCGTTTTCATTAGAACCTCGTTGGGTGGTAGATAAAAACCTTCGTCATAGTTTGTGCGTTGTTGGCTTTAATGATTGTTTTTGTTTTCCTACAATGGATGAAATTGGTGAGAAACTCTCTTCTTTATTTCTTATTATTAGTCATTAGCAGTTCACTGAACTCAGGCGATTAGACTGTTTTTGGCTCTTAATATTTTAAATCCTTAATTGGTTGTGGATCTCTTTTTTTTTGCCTTATCAAAGATAACCTTTGGATTTTATTTTGAATCATTCATTGCATTTCATTAGCATTTTTATGTGTGCTTATTTAAATTATAATTTGCAATGAACTATGTAAGAACCATCTTAGTTCTCATTTCAATAAACTGAAGTTTGTGAATAATAGTTATATTTTGATTAAAATATTCTTAATCTTGTATTTTATGTATAGTTGGGTTACAGTTTACTAGTCAAATTCCAATAGCTGGAAATTCAAAGTGTCTAAATATACCTTTATTATTGCTTTCATTAGCACAGCTATCAATTTTCTACTCTCGCTCTTATACAAACCCCTTAAATGAATTTTTTCAGTGGCAGGTCTATAGACACCTGAAGCATTTTGTAGGTGGGTTTTGATGTTCCCTCTATTGCAGCTTGAGTTGTAAAAAGTACCAATTGTTATTTAGGTTTAAGGTACTCTAAAAGATTTTCCTGTCTGATTTCGTAGTTCGTAAATATAATGTTATCAATATATGATTTATTATTATGTAATATTTAGTAAATTGGTAAGAAACTATTGTATCCATTTTATGCAACTTATAAGTCTTTTAATTTATAAGTGAAAGTGTCATATTAACATATTACTGTTTTTCTTGAATAGTAATACATTGTAAAATTTTTTACATTGGACTTATTCCAAAGATGGTACCATAGACTGCGGTCACTTTCTTTACTGAGTTCGTCCTAGAGGCTTTCCTAAAGCTATTAGAGTTGTTATAAATGATCACTTTGGTACAATCTTTGAAATACCTCAAACCCAAAATAATAAAAAAAAAAACTTTTTTGTTAGATGTGACAATAATTAAGTAAAGCAGTAATATATTTTCAAATGCTGTTAGAATGTATACATTTTAAGCATATTTATTTGTTGATATGTCCGGAAAACTATGGAATCCAGTTTCATTTAAGATATATTATTATTGCTTGAAGAAGTTTATCGGGGGGTGCGGTCAGCAAAGAACAACATAAATAAACAAAACAATATTTATTTATTTTTTATTTATTGTTTTGTTTATTTATGTTGTTCTTTGCTGACCGCACCCCCCGATAAACTTCTTCAAGCATTAATCTACGGTCAACTATCTACATCTCATTATATTATTATTGATTTTTAAGGTTGAATTCATAGATGGCACTGAAGTAAATAAGAAGAGTAACTAAAGAAAGTGTTTGTTTGTATGTTGTTATACGGAAAAATGATAACCTCAACAAAGGTTTAAGTCTTAAATTTCATTTGGATAATATAGGTTTGGTTTCTGACTAGGTAAAGTGGTAGACTTAGGTTAAGTCTAAAGTTTTACTAGAGCGCTATCTATGAATTTGATCTTTTGTATGCTGGCTTTATTACTAACCTATTTAATGTGAGTAGGAAGATGTTATTTCATAACTTAATCACAAATTGATAACAGGCCAAACTTGAATCATGTGCTGGAATGCACTGAAGTCTCATTGTTTCTTATTCTATAATAAATGATTTTATATTTTAGGTCATTATATATCTAAAGTTTACAAAAAAGTCTGCTTTCATTTTTTTTTTTTTTTAATGACACCACTGTTTAGTTAAATGATTCTAAAAACAATACAGAGAATTATGTTCCTTCTCTTCCTTAATAATATATTATATTTCCACCAATGGCCATCTTTTGAAAAAGTAGTTTATTTTTTTATGAGGATGACGCTTATGAGTAAAATTGAAATCAAACGTATAGTAATGAAATAAATAGTACTGTGTGTTTTATTTCCAATGGCACCTCTGTCCATTATTTTGATTTCATCTTTAGTTTAAACCATTGCTATTATTATATTTTATACATAAACGGATTAATATCTATTTGGTTTTCATTTTCAGGTATAACTAACTCTTGTATTTTTATTAAAGAAGAAAAGGGAGATGAAGTGGAAGCTAAAAGTAAGTTTATTCCTTTCAGAATTTTTGCCTATCATGTAGTATCTTAAAATATTCTTTTAAGTATATTTATCTATACATAAGAAATTTATTGTTTTGCGAATTTACTTCAATGATACCTAAATTAAGTATGTACATTTTGTGTACTTAAATAATATAATATATGAATAAAAAAACAACAATATTTAATTCATGCACATTTACAAATTTTTCAATTTCTTTTTAGAAATGAATCTATCTCACTTTTGTTCTAACCTTTTATATACTAGTTCAGGGGTTCCCAAACTGAATGCCATGGCACCTTGAGGCACCCCAAGTGTATGTCAGGAGTGCTGCAACCCAATGCCGTCGTGGCAACAATTTTTACGTTGATTCTGCAATTTAATAGGAGAATTCAGTGATGATGGATCCAATATAATTAAGTGAAGAAAATGGTTATAGCACACAAAAAGAAGAACTGGAAAGACGCAATAGAAACATGTCCCAACATGTTGCAATATTGAAAAAAACTGTCTTAGATGATTTGAATACATTTTAAGATTAAGCAACAATTGTTTTGCTATAATTACAATTGAATTGATAAGATTGTTGACCATGGACAATATATATGAGGAGAAGAGATTTGGAGGTGTGTTTTTCACAGACCACACCCCCAACCATCTTCCCCTCACATTTGAAATGATGGTTGACGGTAAAAGCCCCACAGGAAGATCCCTAATGAGAACGAGATTACTTTCCTATGAGAGGTCTGGACCGGAGTAGAAGAGAGCTGGTTGAGGATCGTGGAACTTGTTTTAGGCTATACAGAAAGACGTGTCACATTGCATGAGTGGTAGACGAGGAATCATAGTGATGAAAATTAGAATCCATTTATATAAAATTACATCATCTTCTTGCCTATGCTATTTCTATCAGTCATAAGGCCACTTTTGAATCATACATAACTGTTTTTGAGTAGCGCTATGTTGTTGTCACAGAAAAAACTAAAATACTGTTTTTTTTATTATTATTAAAAAAAAAAATTGCATTACCTTTCAGGTCCCTTCCGAAACCATATCTTGGTTATGAACAGTTGCATATCTTACATGAGTGTATGTGGAGAGTACCTTTCCTACTGGTTAACACAACTGAATAAATAAAAATATGACACCCATATAAATATTTATAAACATTTAAATGGTTTGATGTTCAGCCTTCATGTTCAATTAAAAATCTTATTGATTCCATGTTGTTGTTTTGGGACTTATATATTCCAACATGGACCTAAAATATTCAAAATGATTTTAGGACTATTGTGCCACAAAATGTTTTTGTCATAACAAATTGTGCTATGGCAAAATAAGTTTAGGAACCACTGCTCTAATACACGTAAACTGAACTTTTGTCATCTGTGTTGTTTCCTTTTTCAGGTATGAATGACCCTGGTGTTTTTGTTGAAGAAGAGAAGACAGATGAAGTTAAAGCTAAAAGTAAATTTTCTCCTTTTTTTTTTAATATATTTGTGTATCCAACAGTTTATCTAATTCTTACTATTATAATTACCATTTCAAACTTTTTCTTCAATAAAGAATTATTTTTATTTATTATATTCTTATTAAGATTACCAGCAAACTATATATTATAAAATTATAAGTATATTTTTAATAATATTGTTCATATAGCATTTTTGCAGGGAAAAACATTTTTTTAGTAAAACTGAGAATTTACTTATATTTTTATTTGTTGATATTAATCCTGCAACTATTTGTTTTTGTTTTTCATAGAATTCAATTTTTTTCTAGTGATAAATATTTCTAGTATGATTTAATAATAATATAAGGCTTTCAAGTATTCAGCAATGGTTGGCATTCAAAGTAGAATAATTATTTTTTGTTTTCTTACAGTTCCTTCAATTTTTATCAAACAAGAGGATGAATCACAGTTTTATTATGGTGAGTTAAAAAATTAAAACATAATTGTAATTGCCTTATAGGAACCCATTTCTGGTGATGGTCAGCATAGATCAAACAGCAACTATTCTAGTTGTTTATTTTGTTAATTAAAATAAATAAATAAAAGGCTGAATGAACCCGAACTTTTGATGCTGTTACTATGTGTCACTGTATACATACATCAGTCCACTGACAGCTGCCCTAATCCAAATCTGCAAAATCAGCTGTACCGTAATCCTTCCACCTCCATTTTTTGTCTACTTCTCGGATGTTTACCGGCCGGCACTTATTTAATTTCTAGTAATTCATTTATCAGTAACCCATACAATTCATATTGTATTCACAATAATGGTATTCTCTCAGTTATATTTACTATGATATATGTTTCGGAGATTGATGCCTATCCTCAGAACTAAAGATAAACAATTTAAAACACAAATTATTACTGTAATCACTTATTTCAATTAATATAATTAAAAATTTGTTATGATAATAATAATAATGTAAATCGAAGGATCATGGATTCAGTACTTAGCAAGGAATGTTTTCAGAAAAACAGTTATAGGGTGATCACGCTCAACCACCAAACTTTTTCCCAACTAAGGGTTCTCACTTTATGAGGCTGACCAGAGACTCCAGAACCCACAGGGTTTACTCACAGCTACAGTGTAACAGATAAAAATTATCTGCCACAGCCGGATTCGAACCTGGATCCTTAGAGTTAGTAGCATAGTTGTAAGTGCTACTGTGCTCTCTTTATAATAATACAATAAGTTAATTAATATAGTTTATGTTTATATTTCTTTCCCTACTGAATTTAGACTTTCTTATATATGTATTAAGATGTTTCTTTGATTTTTTTTGTACTAAATATTATTATAATCTCAGAAGGTTGGGTGGCTCATATGGAAGGCGAAGGAGAGAATCTAGTTTCAGATGATGGTAAGAAACATTTACATTATTTTTTAAAACCTAATAATTCATTTTATCTTATGCTTGTTTGATCTTTACTAACTAAGCCTCACTTTATCTGTTTATCTAACCTTATTATTGTTCTTTATTTTTATCTATTAGATTTTCTACTCAAGTATAGACTACATTTTCATGCAACTACATCTTTTATTCCCTACCTTTACTAAATTTCTCATGTTATAAACTTATAGAACTAATTTTATTATTTTTTCTTATTTAATTAATATATTATTTAAAATTGAAAAATTTGAAGTGCATCAATATTACCAGATGAAGAGTCAAATTCAACTTTAAAAAGAGCGAGTAAACACAAGTGATAAATATTCTTAGAATAATATTAACTAGTGGTCTCGGGTTATTACAAAAAAGCCCCTCTAAAACGAGCTTGTTATAGAGAACATTCACTGTTATTGTTTTTAACTTTATATATTATTGTATTATATAACCTGTGTATATTATTTTAAATATAAATCAAACAAAAAATAAGTTGGTCTGCTCCGTATGAATTTATTTATTTATTTTTAAGCAAATTTTTTATAGTTTTTCTACATTGACTTATTACTTGTTAGTTTTTATGTTATATTTTTAGGTAAATACATTATTAATGAAATTAAAAAGGGAATTTTGCTTAGAAAAATATTTTTAAATACTCATTTCTACATAGTGCATTGCATATTTTTTCTAAAACTTAGAATTGAGGTAGTTTTAAGAAGTTGAAAAAATGAATTAAAGCCTTCATAATAGGAATATAAAATCATTTAATAGAATTAACTTCCTCACTTCAGTGTTGTTTAGTTTTTTATGTATGGATGCATAAATGTAGAGAGTATTTAGCTAGCTTAATTTGATTCAAACTATCTTAGGTAAGCTTTGTATGTATTAATGTTATAAACTAAACAATAAAGGTGATTATTACAGGATTTGGGTGTTTTACACACATTTTTATTTTTATTGCACATTTTGTGTTTTGTTTTTTTTACACATTTTTCGATTTTTTATTGCACAAAAATCTGATCTCTAGTAATAAGTTATTTAAATTTATTGTTAGGTACCAATCATCGTATCCCTCAGTTGTTTATATTTTTAGAACTTTTTATTTTTATTTTAAATAATTAATTCTCAGTGTAAAGAGAGAGTTAAGTCCAAAAACTCCTTGATAGAAAGTGAGATTGAAAAATAAGTGCTTTTGTTAAGTCATTTTTACCAAAGTTATCTTACACAAATAGCAAATAAGTTTTAACGAACAGTCACAAACTTTTGAAAAATAGGAGTTTTGAACTAAGTTTTCAATGTCACAATTAATTTTGGTTGTTTCTTCTACTGATTGTTTACTGATCTATGTTTTTCTCTTTTCCAGAATCGAGTAACGTTTCTGTTTCTATAAAAGAAGAAAAGAAATATGAAATTGAGGTTCCTTGTAAGTTTATCTTTTAAAAAATTATGATTATCATTTTTTAATTATTTTTCAGAATTAATTTCAATCTTATTTTTAAATTGAAATCTATAATGTCACTCTTTTTTTTTTTAATAATCCTCATTTGGACCTGTGGCCATTTCCCCAATAAAGTGTCGATCCATTCCTCCAACAAATGAGACCTAGTTGAATGAATGATATTGAAATATTTTAGATGGATTTTCTCCATTTTCTTCTCATACTACGTTTTACATTCTTCTCATAGTCCTCTAGATAGGAAGGTTAAATAATTAATATATACATCCAATGCTGAAATATTCTCCTTTCATAAACCACCTCAAATTTCTTTTCTTTTTCTTTTTTTTGAGGTGGGTTACAATGATTTTACTTCATCATAAGAAAACAAAATTTGTCAGAAAGTAACTGACCTGTCTGAGATTTGTATTTATCCTATTTCGCATCTCTAATCCTCATTGAATACCTCTAATCAATTTTATTGTATTTAGATAATCTAAAAGATTTAGTAATCCCTTCATAATAGTTATAAAATTTGTTGCTCTTTTATAATTTTTGTTTGTTTTTAACCCTTGGACTTCCTTTGCAACAAAGTAGATTAAGGATGAATGTTAATGTATGTTAATATTTGATTATTTAAATAATTTTGCCCATCCTGAAAGAATTTTTTTTTTAATTGGACAAAATCAAAACTAGTTAATAAATTAAAATTAATTGGTTTAAGAGAATAATTATGAGAAAATACTCGATAAAAACGATTTTGTTTGTGGTGATTCATTGAATGATTTTTTAGAAAATTTTAATTTTCATAAATATTCTAATATCATGTTTTGCTCATTAAAATCGTCTTTAAACTAATCTAAAAGAATTCAAAGGAACTTGTGGAATGAACCAATATTTAAATAGTGTTCGATTTTTATTAATTATTACCAGTTTGTTACAAGACTGCAGAAATGAA
This sequence comes from Halyomorpha halys, assembly GCF_000696795.3. Classification (NCBI taxonomy): domain Eukaryota; kingdom Metazoa; phylum Arthropoda; class Insecta; order Hemiptera; family Pentatomidae; genus Halyomorpha; species Halyomorpha halys. Next base: position 235,261 of record NW_027107638.1, on the reverse strand, counting down.
TTTCAAGATTTTCGTGGTCATGATTGCAGAATTTCATTTTTCAGAAATTCTTGAATTTTGTAGTTCTTTGCTTGTTTCTAGGATGCAGGCTATTAATTAATTAGATAAAATTTAGCTTACTTTTTTTTATATAAATACAATCATTTCTATATTGCTTTGGGATACAATCTTACTCAATTCATTTTTCTTGGTACTAATTACATTACTACTGTGTTTTACATTTTGGTGAAAACAAACCGAAACAATAAAAAAAAAATAAATAAATAAAAAACCAAAACATAATTGAAATAAAATTAAATACATATCACTGAATAAAATAGAATACGCATCATTGATTATTATTTTACAGTAATATGTACTAAGTTCTTTTATGTTTATATATAACCACGGGTTGTTGTTTTTGTATAATTTCCATAATTATAAAAAACAGCAATAATAATAATTAATTATCATTTGTATAAGAGTTATTTACAACTATGAGATATTTATTTTGGAATACTTATAGTTTTTTCTTGTTAGTTGAACTAGTGAAGCTCCATACGCTTTATAGAGTATCTATTTATTATTAGTGAAAAATTTTGAATTGTTTTGTTATAATGTGGATACATTTTATACAATATTTTCTTTGCGTTTTCCAATTTCCAAATGATATAGTGGTTTAATGTCAGTTTGCTGTCAAACATGACTGCTAAGTATTTAACTGATTTGGCAAAATGGAGAGGAGTAGCATGTAAAACTATGATCCGTCGAAGGCTGTTTTTTTTTTAAGCTTCTTAGTTTACCTTTGGTTTTTATTTGACAATATGTGTTTTATTAACTATAATTTCTATTAATTTTAATTGTTATAGTTTAATGCCACTTTTTGCTTATTTAAAAACGTAAATGAATAAAAATAGAGTAAGCTAGAAAAAAAAAAGTTAAAATAACAATCTTAAACTAAATATATTAGATTTGTTCAATTTAAAATTAATTGAAATTTTATTATCCTAAATGTAAGAAAAAAATGCATATCTATAAATTAAGTTATGATTTTTCAATATTGGAAGTATATAATAATAATATAACTTTATATTTAACCTATGAAGATGAAAATAATATTTACTAGTTATTGAAATATTTCTTTTTATTATAAAACTACTTATGGAATGTGATGTCTTTTAGGCAGCATTTAACACTTTCTAACAAAATGGCCCGTATGTAGGCAGTTAATTTCAAGGATTTGTTCTAAATTTAAGCTGGTTTGTGTTTTTTATCGCATTCAGAGAAATAAAATTTTGTCTATCAATTGTATTTATGGTCAGAACTTAAAATTATTGGAAGTGAATAGCTCAATGGTAAGGGATTGTACTACTACTAACTCTCAGGTTTAGTTCTGGTTCTATTTCACTATAGCTTTGAGTCAGCCCTGTGGGTTCGGGAGCAGTCCACGGTCCACCCAGCTCCATTAAAGGGTACCCTTCATTGGATAAAAATCTGGCGGTTGAGCGTGAATCCGAAAAAATCACCTCCTTGCACAACCATTGGTCTAGTTACAATACTTTCTTACGAAGGGTATAGATTTTATTTTTTTGTTTTAGTTCCCATAGTCAAAACCAAACAACATGAAGAGTCTCAGGTTTATTGCAGTAAGCAAACTTTTTATTCTATTAACATTAATTTCTAATAATGACCTATATAAGCCATATAGAAAATGTAATCCGTTTAGTTATAAACTGAATTGTGATTTCTTCTTGTTTCTTATATTTGCAATATTATGTTTCTCTTATCTATCTTATTTCAAATATTATTTTAATCTCTACAGGTGGACTGACTCATGTGAAACAAGAAAAAGAGGAGCTTGTATCAGATCATGGTGAGAAACTTGCAGATTATTAATTAGGACTGTATTTTATAGTTGATAAACTGTGATAGGAAAAGCATGTTATGTGGCTTTTGCACTATATCCACACATTTGTGTTAACTTAGCATTGTTTTACAACTGCTTACAGATAAAGGTTTACTGAAACCTTTGGATTCAATAATTAACGTTAGTTTAAGATTGTATATTTTCTTTCAAGTTTATTAAGTTCTTTATTTAAAGAAAAGTTTTAATAAGAACTTGCTAAAATCAATTATTATTTTATTTTACAATTTATCTTTATTTAACTTAATTTTAATATCATACTGTCAATTTTGACATTTTAAATCAGAATTTATTACCATTAATTTAAGACATTTTGGTGTTTTTTTCATTTAATGTTTAATATCGTTTTATTTTTAACAGTATTATTTCTACTAATTTAAATATGTTAATTATTAATTTAAAAAAGTTTTTTTTATGGAAGTGAAGATAACAGACAATCAGAAAATTTGTGACAAACTGATATATATAGCAGAATATTTCCTATATTTATTTTCTTTTTTAGGTATAAACAATCCTGGCGCTTTTGTTAAAGAAGAAAATATGGATGAAACTGAGCCTATTTGTAAGTAATTTCATTTTTTATATTTGTAAATATTGCTGGTCATTATTACAGTTATTTCTGTTTTGTTTTTTCATAAGTTTATCGAGATAGAAGAAGAGTTATATACTTTTGGTTATTTTCTTTAAATAAACATAATGCTATTGTTGAGATGAAATGAAATTATAAATGTCTTCATCCTGGGGCTGCTGTCCCCTTAAAATAAGATGTAGAAATGATTCAGTGGTTAAGATAGTTGGCCATAATTAGATCACATGAATATTTTTCGTCATATAATTAAAAAAAATCTAATATACAAAATAAAATTACAGATAATCTCGGTAATCTGGATTCTCCAGTAATCCGAACTGATGTAAAAAAAAAATATTTATTTTTTCGAGTAAACTCAGCAGGCAATAACATGCTTTTAAATAAAATTACACATCTGTGAAGGACATATTTAACTTCCCGATCTATAGGAAAGATATTGTAATCACATGAAAATCAAAAGTGGAAATTTTTACTGTTCCAAAATCGAGTAATCTAATTCATATTGAAGTGCTCATAATACATTTTGTTGGAATTAAAAATACTTAATATATATTGTATAAATTGTTTTATTTTGTAAAACTAATTTAATTAATTGTAAAAATATTTATAATACAAATTTTGTTGGTGAAATTTACCATACAAAGAGTATTTTTAATTATAATTTTTTTTCACTTACAAATGAACAATCTTATAGTTTTAACAAATTAAATTGTCACTTAGCACTACTGGGAATGTAAAATAAAACATTTTCAATTTTTTTTTAAACTTCAAACTTTCAATTTTCCAATAAAATATGTTAAAAAAAAAAATTATTTAAATATAAGTTTATGTACATTCATATTGTTAAATTGTTTTACACCATGTTTCATAATACTTTCTGTAATCCGAACACCCCTTGAAGTAATTAATTCGGATTACCGAGATTACACTATATTTACTATTAATTAATTAGGGATATTTCTAGTCATATTTTCATAAATTCATTGTGTGCTGGACGGTTTAAGTTTGCTATCTGTGAGAACATTGACTGGAGGAATAATAATGATCTTATCTCCAATGGTAGAGAGACAAAAAAATTATAACAATTTAAAAATCGTTAGTATTTTTCTTTTATTTATAAATCCAGAGTTATCTAATATAGAATAATCACAATCAAAAGATTTCTTGTTAAAATCAACAGTACAGTAATAGAACAGCTTGATAATTAATTGTATACAAACTAATATTTTATATTTATTATTGTATGCAGTAATTGTTAAGTGCACCAGTTATTGACACGTCCAATCTTTTTTTTTTTAATTATTAAGAGTTTGGGGCCAACAATTGTTCAAAATTAGTACTAATTGTAAGCTAAACCTTTCCCTCATCTGATCAACAACTTCCCTGAAACAAGAAAGGAGACACTACCTGCATCAGTCTTCATGATGTCTTTATTCTTTGTGTTTTAGCCCTGTTTCATAATGAAAGCTAATAGTATTAGTCCATGGTACAAGTGTAGAAACTAGTGTGGTAATAATACTAATACTTATTTTTTTCATGATAGAGATGACTATTAGTGATATTACAGGAATTACAAAATATTAAATTCTAGTTACTATCGTACAAGTCTGTGTGATTAAATTAAGATAAATCGACAAGACTAATAGTATTAGTTTGTACTTTATTATGAAACAGGGCCCAGTTGTATAATTGAGATAGAAAATGTTAGCAACATTGTTGCAATGAATCTATTCACAAAGAAAATAACAAATTGATCTTAGAGTGCCGCTCAATATTTTCAGATGAAGAGAGGTAAATTTGGAGGAATTTCCAATGATGTTAGCATCCAGGATCAAGTCTATCAAACTGTGAGTGATAAGGTATATTTTCAGCTTTTCATGCAAATTCTGTAAGTAAATTTGGGTGTTTTAGGTTGTGTCAATAATTGATACATTTCCTCTGTCAATAAATGGTGCATATAGAACCCTAATGTTTACTGTGATTTGTTTATTGGCTATATCAAGTTGAATTTAATTAATGGATATTGCATCGATATCGCAATCCTAGAATAAAACCAATGGGTCAAAAAAAAATACATTTTACTGCAAAAAAAACCTCAATGTCTATTACTAAAATGTCAATAATTGGTGCACTTGCCCTACTTTTAATTTAATTTTAATTAATTGATTATATTTTTTTTTTTATTATAATAATATTTCTTGTTAATAGGCATCCTGGATTCCCTCCACCAGCCACAGGAGATAAGCGAGTGTGACTCAAAAACTAACATGAACAAGGATTCAAAAACGCAGTCTATAGTCAGTTCTCAGTCAAAATTATGCCCTCACTGTGACCATAAAGCTGACAGCTGTAGTCGTTTGAAATTTCACGTATTGGTCTGTCATAAAGATGAGAAGCCTCATCAATGTCCACATTGTGATTATAAAGTGGTAACTATCAGTCAATTAAAAAGACATATAAAGTACCGTCATACTGGTAAGGCGCTACATCAGTGTCCTCACTGTGACTATAAAGCATTAACTAGAAGTATGATAAAAAGCCATATTAAGTATCGTCATACTGATGAGAAGCCTCATCAGTGTCCCCATTGTGATTATAAAGCAGGAGAAATTAGTAATGTAAAAAGACATGTAATGGCCCGTCATACAGGTGAGAAGCCTTACCCATGTCCAGATTGCGATTATAGAGCACTAAGATTCAGTTGTTTGAAAAGACATATTATGTCCTACCATACAGGTGAGAGGCCTTATCAATGCCCTCATTGTAAGTTTAGTACGATAGCAAATGATCACCTCAAAAGACATATTTTGATCCAACATACCAATGAGAGGCCTTCGTATAAATGTGCTCATTGTAACTATAAAACACCTCAAAAAGGTAATTTAATGAGACATGTAAAGCTGCATCAGAGAGGTAAGAAGCCTCATCAGTGTGACTTAATAGCAGCAGCCCACTCTGCCTATAAAACACTGAAGAAAAAAAAACTAGTTTAAATAGATTAATAAATGGCTATTATAAAGATGAAAAGCCTCTTGAATGTTTTAATTGTGGTCATAAAACAGAATGCCATATAAGTCTGAAACACTTAATGGCCTAAGATTTAGTTTATTATATTTTTCTAATGACTATATTGTTGAAGATGTTGTTATTAAAAAAAAAAAAAAGAATTAAGTAGTATCAAAGAGAAGACATTAGACAGAGATAGACACAGATAGTAGTTTCGCATTTGTGATTTTGGAACTGGTCACATTTTTAAATTGTAGTATCGAACTATCTAAAACTGAAATTTTTCTTTTGGTAGTCATTATCAAATGTTATTATCAATATTTTACCGAATCTGTTAAATTCATTCATTTTTCATGGTCTTATCCTGTCCAGATATGATCTTTCCTAATTCAGAATTTTGTAGGGCTTTCCTGTGAAAAAAATCACAAAATTGTTTGTTCTAGCATAGACCAAAATACTTTTAATGATGATCCAAATTATTAGAACTGAAAGTTGGGGGGAAAAAAAGTAAGTTTCTTGAGGATTGCTGTCATGGGACCTGTTTTGTTTTTCAAATTATTGTGGTCACAGCTGTATTTCCCACACTTCTCAGCTGTCCAGAACACCGATGAACCTCTTGATTCAGTCAACATGGAACATCCATCAAGGGTGAACATCGACAGGAACATGAATTGTCCTCCTGGCCTTATTATTGTTAAAGTGAGTATTTAAACCTGTTTTTGTTATGTTTTCCCCCAAAATTATGTTTCTGTACTGTATCGGAAAAGGTGGGTGTGCATTTTATTTCTGTTTCTTAAATTTTTAGTTATTCATTCCCACCTTACCCTGGCATGTAACCAATACATATGTTTGTAGCAGTTTGATATTACACATGTTTGTGTAATATCGGACACCTGCAAATACAACAACTTCCAAATTTCATATTAGTTGTGCCTATCTATTAGGTTTTGTCCTTCTTCTTCTTCTTCTTCTCTATTTTTCTGTTCCTTCGCCTTACTCTCCTTCATGGCCTTCTAAGAGTCATTAGCTAACCAACCTGGCAAGCCTTCCTCTTTGTCCTAGGTTAAAGTTGACTGAACTTTTCCATCCACATCAAAATCTTTGTAATGCAGGTAATTTTGTTTCCTGGTGAGCTGAAGGAAATCATTCTCCATGAGGACAAGTATCCAGTGGCGTTTACTCCTTATTGCTTCAAAGGCAGTGGAAACCACAATTATGTGCTCAGCACTTTCTAACACACTGCAATTGGGGCATAGGGAATTTATATCCATCCCTTGGCAATGAAGCTTGTTTCGAAAGCCTCCATGCTCTGTCAGGAATTGGGGGATCCAGTAGTATGGAAGGACCTCCTTCCTGATATTTCCGACATGGGAAGGAGGGGGGTTATCTACAGGGTACATGGGAAGGAGGGGGTTATCTACAGGGTACATGGGAAGGAGGGGG
>NW_027107638.1:189224-228230 GCF_000696795.3 Halyomorpha halys | reverse complement strand
GGGGGTTATCTACAGGGTACATGGGAAGGAGGGGGTTATCTACAGGGTACATGGGAAGGAGGGGGTTATCTACAGGGTACCGCCCTTTTCTAACCATAATAGGGTGTTCAAGATTTCATTTTGTGGAACTGCCACAGAAATAGAAGGTAACTCCCAAGGCCAGATTAGAACTAGCACTACTGCTATAAGAAGGCAGCACTAGCCTACACTTTAACTCTCAGAAACAAAAAGCTCTTTTCTCTTCTAAATATAATCAGATGGAGGGAAAGTACTTCCTCAAGGTAGATCCATTCGGTGTCGTCGCCCACCACAGGTTACAGATGTTTTCTTCTGGGCAATGTTTTTCCATTTTCTTCGGTTCTCTCCAATTCTTACATTGAAAATTTCTGGCAGCCCTGATAATCCTTCTTTCTTGTAGGCATGTTTCAACATCTCCTCTTGCATAAAGAGGTCAAGAGTAACTACTGCTAAGACCTTCATCTCCTCATGATATACAATATGATACGCTCTAGTAACTTGTATCAGAACCCCTCATTGGATCATCGCTAACCTGATTTTCTATCAGGTTATAAGCTTCTGATTCCAGGTAGGGGACAGATAGCTAGCTCAGTATAACCACAACAATTCTCTTACACATGATCATATTAGCTGGGTTCCTGAGCCCCCTACACTTTAAGGTCATTCTAAAATAGCCACCCTATTTTCCATAACTTTTTCAAATTAAAATAAGAGTGAAACGATTTAAGTGACACAGCTCTGGTGCTTAGGCTATTTTTCTCGTATTGCTCAATACTTGTATAATTTGTGCAATAGTTTCCATTTTTTAATCTTTTTTTTGAGTGTTGCAACAAGATAAAATATTTTTTTTAAATATGTGATTGTTAATGCCCCTGTCTTCTTTAAATTGAGGGTAGGACAATGAAGGTTTTAAGATATTTTCCAGCACTGCAATACTTTTTTTGTATCAGAGAAAAATTAACGATGGTCAAATCCAGATCAGCTCTTTCTTCATCAAAGAAGACATACTTCAGTTTCACTAAGATTAATTATTGAATGCATTGAGACTCTACTTTGACTTAAACTAAACATGTTTGTCTGTTTCATGCTACAGACTCCTGTTTGGGGTTTAAGATTTGAAATTTTTAGCATAAACTCGTTATTCACCCTAAATGTGAGCTGAAATTTGTTTAGGAGTGGATTGGATCGATCGTCATGCCTCCTGCTCTATAATTGTCTTATGCCAAACCTGGAAATCAGCACTTTTGTTATTTAGACACTTTTTTAACGTTTTAGTTTAAATAAAACCCAAATCATTACTTACCTATTGTTTTGATGTCTTCTAAATGCAACATAAAAAACTAAAAATTCTTGATTGTTATCATTGTCTATGGTTCTTAGTAGGACAAATTTAACGGAATCAGTTTTATAGCTCTATCTTACAATGACATACAAATAATTGACAACAATACTATTTTGTATAATGGTTGAAAGAATCATTATTATAGTTAATGGAAGGTTATGGATTAGGAACTACAAGAGACATGTTTTTTTTGTATAGATGACACCGAAGAAGAAAGTAACCATAGAGGAAAGGAAACTTCAGAAGCGGATTGCAGGTAGACTTCGATATGCCATGCTGAAAAGTGATCCTGGTACAGCGATGGAAATGAAGATTAAAAATCAGAAGAAGAAGAAAAAGAGAAAAGAAGAAGGTAAGGAAAAATTGATTTCTGCAATGACTCTGAAAGAAAAACGGGCTCAGCGCAGAAAGTGGAGGGAATGTTCAAGGAATTACCGTCAGAGGAAGAAAGAAAAAATTCAAGATGTGGAAAATAACTGTGAACACAAGTTGGATCTCACGGATAGTGACAATTCCTCTGATGCACCTGGGCCATCAGCTTTACCAGCAGAATGGGTTGACTTCCAGATCTCGTCGGGGGAGAGAAGAAGAAACGAGAAGAGGCGTCAACTTCAAAATGAAAATAAGAGGCTGAAGGATGAAAATAATCGCCTTAAAAAAAAAATAGACTGCTTGAAGAAGAGATCGGAGAGAGAAAGAAAAAAGTCTCTAAAACGGAATTCAAATCTCCTAATACAGAAATGAATATCATCCTGAAACAAAATGATTCAAACGTTAAACAGTGGCTGCTTTTTGGAGAGACTGGTCCAGCAATTCAAAGATGCAGTGCAAGCTGTATCAGGCTTTTAGCGACCTAAAAGAAGTTACTTTGAATTATCACAAGGTTGTTCATGGGAAAGGCACGAGTAAATATGGTAGAAGCAGCATTTCAACGCTCAGTAGACCAATCAGTTGCTTAGGATAAAGATGTAAATATCAAGACATTCATTATGGTTCTGTGCAATGGCATCAGCACCGTACTAATTTGTGTCAATGAAAGTCATGCCATCATTGGTCTCTCAATTTTAAAATTCTTCAAAAGCACCAAGGAAGTCCACCGAATTGTGTCAAAGTAAGATTAATCCTAACTTAATATAAACAAGCTCTCTTTATTATCATGTTCATATAGTCAAAAATTCAATTATTTCACATTATCGGTACTTGCTAGCCATCGGTTGCCTAGCAATATCCCTGAGAATTATCTCAATACAAGTAGTGAAGTAAAGGATATCAACAATGAGAAAATTGAAGATCTGACTAAGGCTAAAAATAAGGCCAGTTCCTCTTGGATGAATTGAAACAATCATTCTCAAGAGATCCAGCCCTTCACGACGAGTTCACCATAACAAGCCCTCCATCCACCTGATATCAGATACAGATTCCCAAATGCTCAAAACCTTTCCACATATTAATTCTATTTCTAGGTGCATAGACATGCTCAGCAATAGTCATAGGAAGCTGAAACCAATGCAACGTACTTAATACAGTGGGGCACCGAGTTTCTTTCAAATCAGGGTAATTTGCGACATTTTCCCTCAAATTGTATTCTATTTGTTAACTGTGTTGATGTGTAAATGTGTTTCCCTTGTTGAAAACAATAAAACTTGTATTTATATCTTCTGTTGTGGAGGCTGTGATAAAATGGCAACCCATTTATAAGACTGAAACTGAATTAAATCCTCTTGGAAATTTTTCTGTTCTCAATTATTCGATGTTACCAGTGTTTTTATTTATTTATTTTTGTTCCACCATTTTAGTCAAATTAAGATTAATTAGAATATAGCTGAAATGATACTAATTTTTATTAAAACCTTACAACCAAATACTGTAGGCAAAATAGTGAAATTTTGTTATAAATCGAGAATGAGAATTTTAAAATCTTTTGTTTTTTATTAATTTTAATATGGTTAAATAGTTTTTGTACTTTAATGTTTGAATATATTATTATACGTTTTGTGAAAATTATTCTACTTTTTCTTTTCTATACCTACTACCTATACTGAGAAATAAAGGATAGAAACCATAGCCCAAATGGTTAGGTGCAGTCTTACCAATCAGAGATCTGCTAGCAGCGCCAGTTCGAATCCAGTATGGGGTGTTGACTTTTTCCATTGTGTGGTGGTCCCACAAAATGAAAAACGACCCCCAACCATGGTAAGGCACTTTAGGAATCCCATTGGAGTGTTGGCTGAAAAAAAAAAGGACAGAGACAGTGTGGAAAAAATAAGTTATAAGACCCTTTAGTGCACATGCAGCAGGTTTGAGGGAGAAAAATGTACCCCCTCCACTAGATCATACATCTAGCCTCCTGAGAAGAAATATTTTGAACTCAACTATAATCTATTACTATGATTGAGTTATCATGGAAGCCTACTGGCATGCTTTAAAAATAAACTTTTGCCAAATTTTGCTGTACCTTTGCTTATCTGATGTAAATTATTTTATTTTATTTTTTTTAGTTAGTTTAATTATTTAAATTTAAATTAGATATTTTCGTTCAAACTATTCTTTTTTAGTTTTTTTTCCTATAAGTCTGAAATGATGGATGTTAGTTAAGAAGATTAAATTATGCGTCAATTGATTTGATCAAATGAGTTCCATAAAGCAATAATTTGGTAAAGGGAACAAATGGTTAGTAACTTTTTTAGGACAACCAGAAATGTGTTTCGCTGTTAAGTTTAGATTCATATGTAGTAATACACCTTGGTTTTGGAAAATCTATAAATAAATTTTGTTTTTTGTTAATTTTAATAATGTTTTCCTTAAAACAAACTGTTGATGATTGAAACATTAATTGAAAAATTGACCATGTTACCACAGTAAACTGTTGTGACAGTAAATGTTGTCATGACTAACTATCAAACAGTTACACTAGTGGCTATACCTGAAACCCTAAGATTGCTCACTATCAAGGCATATGTATGTGATATTTAATGTGACAGTTGCTTCATTACATCACTTGTACTATCAACTATCAGGCCAGAGCTAATGCAACAGAACAACCATGACTGTAACAATCACACATTTGCAGTTAAAAAGATTCTCCAAGAGTGGGTATTTTCAAGGCACTAAGCGGGTACTTTTTGGTCAGGTGAATCAGATGCTCTGCTAACTATTGACATTGAAATAAATCAGTTTGAATAGAGCAGAGACCTAAGCATGAATTTCTGGAGAAATACGTTGTGGATTTTCATTGTCGATGAACCAAATTATTGAAAATAGAATTTATTATGACTATTAAATTCACATTTGCAATTAAATGCATTAATTTAGAAAATCATTGTTAACGTCAACGAAGACTAGCGCACCGGAGGCGTGGCCAATCTCCCTCCCCTCCACTTATGCTTTGAAAGAGGTATAGTTATGCTATCCCTTTGTTTCCGACATTTAACCAGCTTGTACGAAAAGCATAAGTGAGCCCCTGGCAGAACTTACAACGTTGATGAAAGTATCCACGATAATCCTATCGATCGTGCAAAACCCATCCAAAATTATAACAGTGAAGGGCTCAAAACAATTAAGGGCTATTGCGTCTGTAGTAAGAGGTACAAACTACGCTAATTCTATCAGTTCTAGCAATAATTTTCTTACTACGAGTGAAGTTTCAGCCCTTAATAACGAATTGTGCACTTCTTGGCTACTTAGAAATCGAAACCCTTCAGGATGGTTAAATACGAAGTTTTTTTTTAAAAAATATTAAAATCACCTTATTCAATATATTAGACTGAATCAGGAAAATAAAATGTTGGTACTATTGGGAAATCATACATTACGGTTCTCTTGTCTTAACAAAGTAAAAAACATTAAATTAAAGCGTTAAATGAGTACCATGAAGTAATAATTCAGCCAAACGATATTGTTGTCGTAAAGCAGAGTTGGGTAACTATGAAACTAATAGCTAAAATTGCCATGGGAACTATATTTATTTATCAATGGTTCATTCATGAATAAGGGTCGTATCCATGGCAACTTTAGCTATAGCTAATTTTGGCTCATCTCTGTCGTAAACCACACTACTTCGGTCATTACCTGGCCTCCAATAGGTGGTCGAATGAAATCCGTATACAACCAGATTCGTTGGTTCACGACCATGTATGTACGAGGAGAAGATGGTTGGGGTGCGGTCAAAATGAAACACAAATAAGTTTATGTAACTTATTTAATTGTGCCAACGTTTAGGCTAGAGTTTCTAGCCTTCATCAGGGCTAAGAACAGAACAAGATAACAACCAATGAGTATAGAAAATAAAATATAAACAGAATGACATAAAGTGAATAATTTTACAGAATGGAATTAATAAAATGAAGTGATGAAAGAAGTGGAAAATAAAATGTATACATAGGTAATTGAATAAGTAGGTAAAATAACATAATTAAGGAAATAAAATAAAAATGAAGTTATATAATGGAAAGAAGTATGAATATATTAGTTAGTAATAATTTAAAAATTGAAATATGAAAAGAAAAAGAAAATTGAGAGAAAGAAAATATATGTAACCATAATAATTGATAAAGAGGCAAATACAAATAAAGTTTAACAAAAGAAATGAATATAAGAAAAAAAATTATTTTGAAAACAACAATACTAGTATAATTGTTACGGAGGGTTGGTGTTCAAAAGGAACCTTTACTAGCCCAACCGTGAAAAGAAAAGAATAACCAAATTTTGTTATTTTTGTATTTTTAAATAAGTAAACATAATAAAAAGGAACACAAAATATACAAACTAGAGAAAAAAAAGAAAGCTTAACACTATTACAAAACTAAATTAATTGAACAAAAGAGAATAAAGTCTTATGTCACCATTGATTAATGGGGCCCTGGTTGTGGTTGTTGTCCTGAGTGGATGTTCTCGTGGAGGTAGATCGACAAAAGGACGACATGTACCGACCGCTTCTCGGTCATAGCCGCATGGACTAGACCTATAAATAAGGGACTCTAAATCCCCAAAATTCGATCGTAGATCCACCTCCTTTCCTGGTTCTAGTCATGGCACAGGTGGCGTATACACTGCTTGAGATAGAGAAGTTCATTGCCAATCTATGCTCGCAAAAGTTGTTATTTCTGTACGCACACCTAAGACGATGGCCTATCTCCTCTCCTTCACTCCAGCAATCTTAGTCCGTCGCTTCATCTCGGCAACTAAGATTGTAACCTAATCCTTATCGGTTACACTGATCCGTCCGCTTCATCTCGGCAACTAAGATTGTAACCTAATCCTTAACGGTTACGCTGGTCCGTCCGCTTCATCTCGGCAACTAGAGCTGCACCTAGGCTTATCAGCTTACTGGTCCGTCCGCTTCATCTCGGCAACTAGTAAGCTGACTCCTATCTTGACAGTTCTAGTCCGTCCGCTTCATCTCGGCAACTAGAAGTGTTACTCTACCTCAGACTCTCACACCTAGACCTCCTCTACCTGCGTCAGTGTCCAGGGCTCATCCTCTGGCACGGCCGATCCTAACTTATAATGAATACGCCTTGTCGTGGGCCTTCTGTAAAGGATATCAGCCTGGAGAAATCGCCTAAGACCAGACAACCCCGACAAGTCCATTATTTTCCTTTATTCTTGATTTTATCAGGTTTCATTAATTGTCTAAAACTCTTTTGTTAATCTTATTTAATTTTACGTTTCACTGTACATCTTTAATTTACTTATTTTATGTACATCTTTAATTCATTTATTTTCTGTAATTTACGTTGTTCATTTTTATAGAAATTATAATAATTAGCTAAATAAATGAGGTAATTTAAATGTTTGTATCTCTTCAGCCCTATAACGATGGGCAAAACGTTGGCTCTAGTTTTATCAATATTTGAGTTTTTCTTTGACTACACCCGGACCATCTTCCTTTTATTATTTTTAGAAAAATAAATAATCGAATTTGGAACATCATTAGCAAAGATATAGCGCAGTGTAAATTGTATTTATGGTAGGTTTGCACGGAAATACGCTCAATATATATTTTTTTGTGTCGAACGCGAGGGTGGTGGACACAAATAAAACGTTTTTTACTGTTCTTACTGTTTTATGAGTTACGGTTAGATAACATAAAACGTTCGTACTGTAGTGAGAACTAACAACACAACACTACCTTCCACTTGCTGTTACATACCCGGCTTGTGATACAATCGATATATTCACAGTTTGTCACAGTGCAACATGTATGCAATAAAAAATTAATTTTGATATCACTCTTTAACATTTTGTTCGTATTCTTAATTTAAAACAAATTTGGTCCTTTTTTTCTCTCAACTTTATTCTTTACAACTTTTCCAACGTTTCGACCCTCGGGTCATTCTCAAGGATACCTTCATATTGATGTCATTGAAAAAAGAAAATGACATCAATAAGAAGGTATCCTTGAGAATGGCCTGAGAGTCGAAGCGTAAAGAATAAAGTTAAGAGAAAAAAAGGATCAAATTTGTTTTAAATTAAGAATAAACTAAACCACTCTCAAACAAGAATATATAAAATAATTAATCTAATTTTGTAGGTATTTAAGATATAAATGTTTTATTGTAAAAGGCTTAAATGTGCCTCTACATGTTTGTCAAAGATGAATTCGTGGATGTGTAACATGTGGATATGTTATTTGGATTGGCAGATACAAGTTGGCTTGAATTTTTGGCCGACCAGTTGAGTGTCGGTTTTTGGGCACAAATCAAACGGCGCTTGTGCAGCATCCACAAATTTGTTTTCAGTTTGCATTATTTTAGAACTACTAAGAGATGAATATTTCTGCTCTCTATGATTTAATTAATTATAGAATTTTCCCAAACTTTGGATTCAATATTTAACTCTTGTTTAAAGTTGTATTTCTTACAATTCTATCAATTCGATGTAAATAATTTTTTTTTCAAATCTTGTTAACAAACTTTAGTAGTTTATTTTTTATTTAACATAGCACAAATGTATATTTATGATGACGTTATATGTCTAGATAATTAAATTTAAAAGTTTTTTTATACAAATTTTAGAACTAAGGTTGAATTTATAAGCTGTGTAGTTCTATTCTATAATTCTAAATAGAATTTTTATCACCTACATTACTAATATTTACGTTTCCATTCATTTTGCTTATCTTTATTTTGTTTCTTGTTGTACTGAATATAGAGTACTGAATGTAATAGCCGAACAAATTAAAACAAGCGTGTAAATACAGACGTTTGTTTTCCAAGCATTTGTACAAGTCTTGAGGCGGATCTACATGTTGGCCACTAGCCGCAAATCGTAGACTTGTACAAATGCTCGGTAAACTAAGGAACCATCTAAGCGCCGTATCCACATGCTAGTGTTTTTCATAGGCAAACATGGTGGACGTACAAGTTGTTCCTGCATTTGCACTGGGATTATATTAAGGGGCCTCTACATGTTGGCCAAGCCATGGCGAACTCAGACATACGCGAGCATGTGGATGGGTGGCTTGGCTTGGTTGGCCTAGGCTCGTTGCCGATCCGGTGAGAGTCGGTTTTTTGGACACAGATCAAAGGGGTTGTTGAGAGCGCTCGTGTAGCATCTCCACCATTGTTCTTTGTCTAGTTGCAACTGAGAGCTGTTAGGAGGTTAAAGGTGTTTGTTGGTACTTTTCATAATAAGTTTTATATTTAATCTTATTTATTTATATTTAATTTCCTTTCATTTTCTTTTTTTGTAATAAAAATAATACAATCCAAGTGCAATGGCTGAAACCACTAGTATGTCCGCCATGCTTGCCTCTCTGAATAACACTGACTTGTGGATGGCCCACTCTTTGTTTACCGAGCGTTTGCACAAGCCTCCGATTCGTGGCGAGCGGCCAACATGTGGACCCACCTTTATTTTTATTAAAAAAAAAAAAGAAAATGTAAAATACGACAAAGAAGATGGTGGATGACAATTCACAAAAATCGGACATCTTCTCCGCGTATTATTATTTCTGTTTAAATTAAATTACTTTTGTTGGAGCGAACAAGACCGAAGAAGGGCAAAGTTTTTGATAAATAAATAAGATATACAGTTTAGTTGTATAGTTTCAGAGTCGATCTTTTTACTAGGACCTCGTTGGAAAGTAGATAAAACCTAGCCTTGGTTTGAGTTTGATTGTTGACCTGTCAAAGTTATAGTTCTCGTATCACAATGGATGAAATTGGTACTAAATTTTCTTCTTTATTTATTATTAATATCCTCTAGCAGTTTTGGGATCCTTTCCTATTCTCCTACTCTTAAGAGACCCCTGCATGGTCTGTCAGAATGACATTAAAACTTAAGATGGATGAACAGATAGATTGGTAGGCTTAATATTAAACATAATAAAGGCATAAATATTAATACTAAATAAAATGTAGTAAGTAAAGGGGTAAATACTAAACATTGTACAAAATCCTTACAGTTCATATTTCATTATAAGTGTCAATTGAATTGATATTCTTGTTATCTTTGTGATTCAAGTCAATCAGATCAGTCTGGCTTTTAAATGAAGATTGTCATTCGGAATGACTCTGTTGGAAGTCTCCTAAAATAACCTTTGGGTTTATTTTAATCTAAGACAAAGGATAATGCTTGAGCAGTTTACATATCGAGTTGATTGTTTTTTTAGCATTGTTTATTCAAAATTGAAAGTAAACTGTGTTTCTTGTATCACAGTAGCTTCTCATTTTACTGATCTGAACTCAGAATATTCTTAATCTTGTATTTATAAATTTCTTATCTATACATAAGATATATAGATAGGGAAAGTATTGGTATCCTGATTAATAAAGAAATTGCTGTTTTGAAACTTCCATGGATTAATTTCTTCTTAAAGCAGGGTGGTAAGTGATGCCTGTTCATTGATTTATATTTAATTATGTATATTATTATTAATTCACTTATAAATTAGCAAGTGTTAATGGAGGCTATTTTGGTTGGCATCTCCTAGCAATGGATCGTCAGCAGACCTTTTAAAAACACCTGCGATTAATTAGTGGTTATTACACTCCAGAACCTGGCCCCATCTGTGTTTGTTCATTATCAGTTTGGCCATTTTTATTTTAATGCAGTTTGATTGTTAATTGTTCTTATTACAGCAACCAGACCCTATCTGCGTTTGTTTAGTGCCAGTCTGGTTTTATTAATTTTTATACAGTTTTACTGTTAATTTTGAGTACCATTAAATCACAGGTGAATTAATCACAGTCACAAATGAACCCTTGATGAACCTCCAAACTTCATATAACCATCCATTCTTTTTAATAGTGGTAGTTGATTTGATGTTTATAGGCTGCCATTCAAGACTACTGGACCAATTTTTACACGCATTTACCTATGTATGAAGTATATAGTAAGGGAAAGTATTACAATTTGCTCTAAGTATTGATAATTATCTTAATGTGATAAGGGGAAAGATAGTTTTTCCAGGTTGAAAAAATATTTCCTGAAAGAGTTGTAATATAGACTTATTATATACCATTGTAAAGAGAAATATTTCAGAAAAAATAATATGTAACATTTAAAGACATAAAAGTAGAGAGAATGATGAAAAACGCATAAATAAAAGGTCTGTTTTAACTAGAGTTTTACTGCTTGATAATGTTTGCTTGTCACCTTGGTTATCAAACAATTACTTCTTTACAGATAAATAATTATTTACAGTGGTAAAACTAAGTTCCAAAGGGTTTATTTGTTATAACTTTATTATATTTATTTTCAGGAATCAATTTACACCCCTTATTCTTTTGACATTTGAACAACATTTCGGGCTCCTCTGCCCATTATTCAGTTTATTAATTTCAATTCAAAGTAAGGTAGTAAGTAAAAGTTGTATGATGTGTGCACAAAATTTTTTATATTTAGTAAGATGATATTTAAGTGTGTAAATTATGGTCAGTGAGGCTATTTTGGTAGGCATCACCTAGCTATGGATCGTCAGCATATCTTTTAATAAACAATTGCGATTAATTAGTGCTTATTACACTCCACAACCAGGCCCCATCTGCGTTTGTTCATTATCAGTTTAGCCATTTTGATTTGAATACAGTTTGATTGTTAATTGTGCTTATTACAGTAATCAGGCCTCATATGCGTCTGTTCAGTGTCAGTGTGGTTTTAATGATTTGTATACATTTTTACTGTTAGTTTTGAGTACCATTAATTGGCACGATAGTCACAAATGAACCCTAAGGGGAAAAATAGTTTTTCCAGATTGAGAAAGCATTTCCGGAAATAAGAGTTATAATGTAGACTTATTATACACCATTGCACAAGATTATATTTATTGATACCACATTTAAGTGTGTAAATTATGGTTAGTAAAGGCTATTTTGGTTGGCATCCCCTAGCAATGGATTGTCAGCATACCTTTTAAATAACACCTTCGATTAATTAGTACTCATTAAAATCCTCAACCAGGCCCCATCTGTGTTTGTTTATTATTAATTTAGCCATTTTGATTGTTGGTTGGGCCTAATACAGTCCACAACCAGGCCACATCTGTGTTTGTTCATTACCAGTTTATTTAGATTGTTAATTGTGTTTAATACAGTCCACAACTTGGCCCCATTTGTGTTTGTTCAATGTCAGTGTTGCCGTATTATTTTTTATAAATTTTTACTGTTAATTTTGAGTACCATTTTGGTAATTTATCAGAAAAAAATTTGACTATTTAGCATATTGTGATTCAGAGCAGATGTAAAACCACCAAATTCTCGACTGCTTTTAAAAATGTTTACAATTGCAAAATCTTAGCAGCGGTCTACATTGATTTTGAATCCAAAAATTTCTTTTAAGTCTTCGACCTATTGAAGTTGCACATTATTTCCTCAGGACCTTCTCTTTTTGACTCTGACTCTGGAGTGTCCACCCAATAATTTATTTTATCAATATCAATAATTAGTAATTTAATGATGAGAAGATTGTTGACCGTGGATAATATATAACGAGAAGATGATTGGTGGTGCGTCAGTGGGTCAGTGAAGAACACAAATAAGTAAAAACCTATTTATCAGTGCCAACCTTTTGCCCAGAATTTCTAACATTCATCAGGTTTAAGAACAAAAAACAAAAAAAAATATTGGTTGTTATCTTGTTTCATGTTCTTAGCCCTGATGAAGGCTAGAAATTCTGGCTAAAACATTGGTACTAATAAATAAGTTTTTACTTATTTGTGTTCTTCACAGAACAGCCCCAACCATCTTCTCATAATTATTAATTTAGCCATCACGATTGAGTATCTTTTATGTAAATTTGTTTATTCTTTTTCAATATTCATTGTACTATTTTTATTTTTCTTAAAGGCCTATCATTTTACTTTATGTAATTTTAAACCTGTCTATTAGGAAAAATGGGTAAATCAAAAGGCTCTTTAAGTGATATAAAATCTGAGGCCCTTGAGATATCAGTTGTACAGGTTATACTATCAATCCTTATTATATATTTTTAATATAAACTGATAGTCATCTTTTTTCCTTCGTTTTTTTCAGGAATGAGCAGTTCAACTATTTTTATTAAACAAGAAAAAACAGATGAAATGGAAGATGAAAGTAAATTGTATTTTATTTTTTAATTTTTGTGTATCCCATACATTTATTTATAGTCATTTGATAAGTTTTACAATTATGAGTACTGTTTTTAAAATCTTACTCTTGTAAGAATTATGTTTATTTAATTACAGATTCATGGATATGACAAAATATATTTTGAAGTAATTTTTAAAAATAAAAATAAAATATTACTTATTATTCATTTGGATTTTTTCTAGTGGAAAGCATTATGTAGTTTAAACTAGAACTCAAGCTAAATTTTGGTTTATTACTTGTAAGTAATTTTTGTAATAAACCAAGAAAAAAAATAGATTTGACTCCCAAACTATCAAAATTGAGGTTTTAATATTTCAAGATTTGTAAAATCCAAAATTCTTCAAGACTAGTTGGCACTACTGTCACAAATTGAACCCTTGACAAACCTCCAAACTTCACATGACCATCCATTCTTTTTAAAAGTGGTGGTTGATTTGAGGTTTATAGGCTGCCATTCAAGTGAACTGGACCAATTTTTACTTTCACTTATCTATGAATGATATATATATTTAGGGAAAGTATTTTAATCTTGCTTAAGTATTGATAATTAACTTAGGGAGATAAGGGAGAAAATAGTTTTTCCAAGATTAAAACGCATTTCTGAAAAGAAGAGTTGTATTTTAGATTTATTATATACCATCGGTTTAAAGGCGTAAAGTTATCAGTAGTAGTTATCAACGCCTATTGATTGTTATTATAAAGCTACACGCATACACACATCCACATACATTCACTCACGCACACATGCTCATGATTCCAACATAAATAAAATATTAAAATCTAAGATGAGTTATAATTTAGAAAGGATGTATATGAGTTTTTAAAGATTTAAACACCAATATGTATATATATAGTTGACCGTATAACTTAAGCCTTAAATATTTATCAAATTTGAGGTTATACATTTTAAAATACATTGAATCCAAAACTTTAATATAAAATAAATCTATCTGTCCACCATTCATGAATTTTTTTTTAAATGTTAAAATTATATAAGTAAAACTCGATTATTAATTTTCTCTCCTATATAATATTATATTCTTTAACCAACAAATATTTATTCTAGTTAAGACAGACTGAATATTTGTCATGTATGTTGTTTTATTTTTTAGATATGAGTAACCATGATGTTTCAAATGAAGAAGAAAAGACAGATAGAATTGAAGCTGAAAGTAAGTGTTCTCTTTTTAAAAAGTTTGTGTATTGTCTAGTATAACTGATTATCCTTACAATAATAATTTCCAGTACTGAACTTTTCCTCAAAAAAGAAGAATTATTGTAATGATTTTATTTTTATTGATGTATTGATATTAACTACAAATTAATTTTTAGTATCAATAGTAAATTTTTAATGACATTCTCTAATTGGGATTTTTAAATGGAGGGCATTATGTAGTTAAAACTAAGATTTTTTATTAATTTATAATTAATGAAGGTAAATGGTCTGGGTGACAGTCAAAAAAGATTGCTCAAACTATTTATCATTCACCAATATTTCACCATGGTGATGGATAACAAATAAATTTATATCAGCCCCGATAAAGTTCTAGAAAGTGGGACAAATATTGGTGTATTATAGTTTTTTGTTCTGTTTTTAGTAACCTTTTTTGGCCACACTCTGAACTATCTTCCTTCATTTATTATAAACAGTCAATTAATAATCTTCCAAAATTTTCATTTGTTTGTATTATTTCTGATACAGTTGTTTATTTTTCTTATAGAATTAATCATTTGTAATATTTTTCCTAATGATTAATTTCATTGTATATTTCTCATTTTTAACCATTTTTTATGGTTGTCATTTCAAGTGATATAATTAATTTTTATTTTCTTACAGTTCCCACAATTTTTATTAAACAAGAGGATCAGTCGCAGTTTTACTATGGTAAGTAATGATATTAAAAATTATAATTTTAATTGCCTTATAGAAATTCATTTTTTGTCATGAACAATATAGATGATATATTAAAATTTATTAAATTTATTATTAAAATTTATCCTAACAAATATATATCTTTACCGGGTATTTGGACCCATTTATTTATTATTATCATCATTATTCCCATTTATTTATTATTAACATCATTATTCTCATTTATTTATTATTATTATTATCATTATTACCATTTATTCATTATTTAAAATTATTCATTCATTATTATTATCATAATTTCTATTTATTCATTATTATTATGGCGCATAATAAAATACCAAATCAAAATTGCAAAACGAATATCAGCAATTAACCACTACATGAACATTTATTATTCAAATGAAAATAAAGTTCTAAAATTAAAAACCAATTTATCTGAATAATTTTCACAACTATAATACTACTCTTTTTGTTTTAATAACAATAAACTGAATTACTTATTAATTACTAAAAAGGAGAAAAAGGAACAGCAAGGGATGACACTTAATAATGCTATGTTCTAGTAGCAGATTTACTTGGGATGCCAGGATAATCGCTGAAGGCAATTATCCAAAAATAAGTTAATTAATTGATTATAAATTGAGTCCTAAAAAACTATTATTATAATTGGATTCCTTTCCAAAGGCTGTTTGTGTGTTTACCAGTTTACCAATTAAATACCTTTATATTTATAAAATGTTCTTACCATTAATTACATAGTATAATAAAGAGTGATATATTGGGTTATATAATAATATATAAACTACATAAAGAAACTAAGTATTTATTTACAATCTGTTATTATGATTAAAATGATTCAAATGATTCAGATAAAGGTTGCCATAAAATATCAACGATTACATGATTAATTATTAGTTAATTTATACTTATAGCTGCTGATGCCGTGGGATGTAGTGCCGTAGGTGTCTTCTGTTTCATCAGGGATGTTCAGGCCTCCTGGCCTTCGTTTGCTCAAAGCGCATCCTGTGAGTCTGCCTCCTGACTGTCCTCACTCGTCTGAGCCTTCCTCTTGAGTCGCTCCTCCGTCTAGCCCTTCTTGTAGAGTGTCCTGTTCTTCTCTTGTAAATTCCCTCTCTGTATTTTTCTCCCACTTCTCTTTTGGGGCGTTACCTTATTTTTAAATCTCTTCTCTGATTGGTTATCGATGTCCGAAGACTCCCGAGGCAGGCGTCCCCCTCCTCAGGGCCGAGGATGTGTAAAAAAAAGTTTAACTTGTCCAGGAAGGATCTGCCTGGTTAATTTGATTCTGGTCCCTCGTCCTAACCTATTTTCTGCTTCGATACTTAAAGGTTAGTCAATTTAATTTTCTCAGGGGCCTCTGGTAATGTGACAAACTTAATACAGATGTTTCCATATCCGAGGATGCTAAAAGCTTCCCAGAAGAATACCCTGATCAGGAGCAGATGACGAAACACCTTAATAAACGACATATTGTTGAGATCATGGCTAATTCCTCGATACATAGCAATATCTTAGCTGCATATTTTGTTAACTCGAAAAAAAAACTAATTATGGTTTTTCTTTCTCTCCAATCAACTAAATTTAAATTTTCTAATTACATTATTTATATATGTTTAGTGATGTTTGTTTTCATTGTTTTATTTAAAATATTATTTTAATCTCAGAAGGTGGAATGGATCATATTGAACATGAAGGAGAGGAGTTAGTTTCCGATGATGGTAAGAAATATTTAAATTATTAATTAGAACATAATATTTCATTTTTTCTTGTTAATGTTTGATCTATATTACTTTAACCTAGATCTATATGTTTTTCAAATCTTCTTATTGTTTTTATTTATTTTTACCTTATGGATTTTTCACTTTTGGTAATAAGTAGTAACTGCATTTATGTGCATTTGCATCTTTTGTTCTCTAGTTTCGAATTCCACCAAACCTTCAACATAAATTCAAATCATGGAAAAGAAGTGGAATTCATATTTTTCCTAGGGGTTTTCATAAAAAATACTCATGTAATGAAGTGTACACCATTTCTCTTCCCTATGGAATTCTATTCCTATGTCCATCCATCACTCCAGTACCCTTCCCACCTTCAAATCCTGCTTATTCCATTATTTCCTTACCATCCAGTTCCAACATAATTAAAATAAATATTCCATATCCACATAAAAACTTTATAAAACTGCTGTATTAACTCATTATTTATTTATATTTATAATCAGTATAACTCTGTAAATATTATGTTATTTTATTTTTTCTTAGTTATTAATATTTCAACTTTAATTTTTTTTCTTTTTGAAAGATCTAAAACTTATTTTTTCTTATTTATTGCTTATTAGTTTTTTTTTTATTTAAGATTCTAAAGCCCATCAAATATTTTTGTTATGTTATGCTAAAGGGATGTATCCCACATTAAATAAAGAATTTAATATTATTATTAATATAAGTTCATATAAGAGGTAGCGAGTAGCTCAGTGGTAAGGCAGTGTGCTACTAACTTAAAGGATGTGGGTTCAGGAGCCCTCCAGTATCCAAGTGCGGGTACCCTTCATGGGGCAAAATCTAACAGTTGTGCTTGATTCTGACCAAATCACCTCCTTGCACAACTGTTGATCTAGTAGCGGTACTTCTTTACATAGTACTGCTTCCCTAACACTTCATGGGTTGTAGTGATACAAATTTAATTCAATTAAATTAATTCATCCATAAATTATAAATCTGAATTTTAATTATAATTTTTTTTTAATTGAACAAATTTTGTGATACTTTCTCTTAAAACTAAAAATAAATCTTCTGATTTTCTTTTTGGATTTTTTTCTAGTGTTAAAGGATTGTAAAGTTAAAAATAGGCATTGATTTAAATTTCTTAGTTACTCTATTAGACTTCTAATAATTGCATTTTTCATTCATTTAATTTTTTTATAGGATTCAAATTTTGTCTATTTAGTTTTTGGTTCATTCAACTGTAAAAACTGAATTATTGAATTAAATTTCTCCTCTACATAAAAGTATATATTTTTTGTGAGCAACTAATGTATATTCCAGAATATTTGTCATCTGTGTTGTTTTCTTTTATTTTTAGATGTGGCTAACGCTGATGATATTATAAATGATGAAGAAACAGTCCCTACATGTAAGGTTTTTTTTTTCTTTAATTTTTAAATGTTCCCTAGTGTCATTAATACCATTTTGGTAAAAATTTTGAAGCAGAACATGCTTTGACGAACAATATGTTAAAATTATCGAAATGTGTTTTTGACTGCTGTTCGATATGTTTCTATATTCTATTGCTAATCTTGATTGCTCACAGGTTATTTTATGACCAACTGTTAACAAGATACCTGCATCGATAATATTGTCCCAATTTTGATTGCAGTTTTTAAAATTCTACGTATTATATTCTATAAATTTATTTGTTATTAATATTTTCATTCTGATTGAAGTTTTTGTATCTGAATTTCGTTTTGAAAAAATAACTTAAGTTAAAAATGGGAATAAACGTATCTAGATCTTGACAAAATCAGCTTATATACAAATTAAGTAATTATTGGTAGTTGTCATTGAAAACAACAGGTAACAGTTTATTTTAGTAAGAATATTGTAAACAGACTGTTCAAAAAATCTAGTTACCGAGAAAAATCGGTGAATTTTTTTAGTTCTGGAAACGAAAACTGTGCATTTGGTCTATAAATGAGAAAATTTAGAGGACTACAATCACTTTCACTTACCTATATATGGAATATATTGGTAACGAAAAGTATTGCAGTTTTGCAAATTTTTAATTTGAGGTTTACATTGTCTAGGTTGGTTGCTTCAGTTAGATAATCTGACTCCAATTTTATGATGTAAGGAACTCTTGCCCAAATGGCCTCGAAAATATATGTCCACTATTTTCTTTATATGTAATAAGGATCGATTGTGCCAGGGGGTGAGTCCTGGACATAGATGCAAGTAGAGGAGATGATGGATAGAGAAGGTGCTAGTTCTAGTTGCTGGGATGAGCCAGGTGGACTAGAACTGAGAACTGAAAGGATATGGCAGAGCTAGTTGCTAGGATAAGCCAGACAGGCTTAGTATTGTCATTGCTAGGATAAGCCAGACAGACATAATATTGTCGGAATGAGGTAAAGGGCTCAAAGGAGTTAGTGATAAGTATGATTGATAGACATCTAAAAAAGTAATATGAGTTTCTAAATGGCAAGAATATTAAACACACTGTACTACTAAGCATGGTCTATTGTTAAATTTCTTCCTCATTGGCAGTTTAGTTTGAAGTGAGATATTCTGATTTCAGTTGTAGAAGAATGGTCATTTATAGGCATAGTGTATCTGGCTCTAGCCGAGCAGTGGTTCTATCTTAGGTGTGTTTTATTGTTTTGATTTATTTATTGTCTGATCAACAATATCATTGAGTATATACATATTGTGAAAATAATAATACATTTTTATAAAGGAATTTTTACAAATAAAATTGGGCGCTTCGATGAGGTTCGAGGACGTCACTCACTATATGTTTTGAGGTCCCCTGAGTCCAAAAAATCAAGTCTCATGAAATGTTCTGTGAGTGCTCTACACAGACACAGACCTAGCCCAAAAATGAGATGTCGTACAAAACTGAAATTACATATTTAAGGAAATTATATACCTGGGAGGTGAGAGCATTTTTTTGATTAAATCGGCCAACAGGAAGTACCACTTTATAGAATCGATTTTACATTTTTTTTTTTCCTCAAAAAAGCACGTAACAAATTTAATTAAATTTAGCATATCAATGTTCAACTGGAATATTATTTAACTGCAGCTAGGTGTTATCCTTATTAAAATATTATGATAGGGCTTAAAGGAAGAATTAAAAAAAAAAATTCCTCATAAGTATCTTTAATTATTTTATCGACTAACTTGTAATCCTCACACTAGACTGAAAAGATAGGAAACTACACGTTGATTCCGACAGCAGCACTTATTAGAAAAATGTTCTGAACTTCTATTTCATTACAAAAGACTGATGTACACAACTATAATAAGGCCTATCTGGACATATGGAGTCAAGCTTTGGGGCTCCACTAAACGTTCGAATTCTTCTGGTATCCATCCTTACAATCCAAAATCCTTTGTAAAATCCTCAATGCTCCTGACTTTTTCACAAATAAAATCATATATAAGGACCTTAATGTTCCATATATAACCGATCTATCCCAAACCAGATATCATTCCTTTCATTATAAACTCCCTAACCAGCCAAACCCACTAGTTTCTAACCTTGCTTCCTCTTCCATTCCTGACAATCCTCCGAGGCCCCTGAAAAGAAGATGGCTACGAGACCTTCTAATGTAAAAACATTATTAGAGTGCTATCAATGGGTAGTTTCTCTACACCCCTGTATCACTCCATTATAAACTCACATCAAACTTACTGAATGTATTATTATGTACAGTTGTAAATTTCAATAAAGATATATAAAAAAAAAAATTATGTTTATTTGAAAAAATAAATTAACAGTTCTCATTGTTAGCAATAATAAACAATGGATAAATATAAAATATTAAAAAATTGTGTTGTGACTCAGACTCACTGTTGGGTAAAAATTAGCTATAGTTGAAACTAATTGCTAAAATTGTCGATATTTAAAATAAAATAAATGATATTTATTTATCAATGGTTCATTCATGAATAAGGGTCGTATCCATGGCAATTTTAACTATAGTTAATTTTTGCCTGACAGTGCCCAGACTACATTGTATACTTCCCTACCATCCATTCAGTTAGTAGTGAAATGGATCCCAATGGGTGGCATTTTTTCACAAACCGTATCTTCTTTCATATAATGCTGGAAGACTATTTTCAGTGCAGATAGTTGATGGTTATACCTCACCTTAGAATTCTTTTCTCAAGATTGAATTAAAATATCTAACATATTGACATATTTGAGGGGAAATGATATAAATTTATTTAGGTTAAGCATACCAGTTATTGACAGGCCAACCTTTGTTTCTAAATAATAATAGTTGGTACCACATTAGCATCTCAAACTTCATGCCAATTGAAGGCTAAGCAGTTTCCTTCCACAATCAAGTAGCCAGTATCCAAGAAAAACCAGGAAATGAGACACTACCACCATCTGTATTCACATGACCCTTGTTACAGCTTAAGGAGGTGAGTTGTGTTTTAGTGGGTTATATAATTATTGTTATATTTTTTGGATTTCTTTTTCATTTTCCTAGTTTGTGATATCTTAAAATCAGTATTTCCTTTGTGTTTTGCCTGAAATAATGGAAATTTAATTGGATTAGGTATGTCAATAACTGGATCAGTAAAAAACCTATTTTCCCAGTTATTACTGACAGACACTGTCAGTAATTGGAAAAAGCTTTTCATTTTTGTTTACAATGTTCTTTTAATCAGTTTTAAATATCAACACAATACTAATTCAAATTTTTAATAATAATGAGTGATTCCAGTGTTTGATAGGGAGTGTCAATAATTGGAGAATGTTGTTATTAATTGGAATACGGATTTCCCACTTATTGTCAACTACTGTTCTAGTTATTGTTGCCTACTTAATAATTCAGGGTACCAGATTATATTTATATTATCTAGGATGGAATAATCATAGTTATGGGCATTCATTGATCATTTTGTTTTCAGTTAAAGGAATGGTACCAACTCAAACAAGAAAGACTAAAAATAAACTTAATATAAGCAAGAATCAAAGAAGAAGGCTTTACTCTTTGGAGAATATGCTTGCTGCAGTGGCTGAGGTAAAAAATGGAATGTCCGTGAATTCGACATCAAAGAAATATAATGTTCCTCGTATCACGTTAAACTACAAAGTAAAAAGTAAAACTTCACTCAGGGGAAACCCCGGGTCTAACAGTATTTTATCAAAGTATGAAGAAGATATTCTCGTTTCGTGGATAAAATTGATGGTTCAATGAGGGTTTCCTATCACATGTAATGATCTTAAATCTTAATGATCTTAAAGATAGTGTTAAGCGACTAGTAGAAGACCTACACCGAGACACTCCATTCAAAGAAAGTAAACCTGGACGGAAATGGATGGAAAGTTTTATGAGGAGGAATGCTGATGTTTCCCATATGATCCCTGAAACTTTGACCCTGTGCCGGGCTAATATTCAAAAAGAGCACCTAGTTGCTTGGTACAATAAAGTGGAGGAATACTTGCGGGAAACAGCTTGTTTGAAACATTGAATAACCCAAAAAGAGTATTCAATGGTGATGAAACAGCATTCTTTTTAAACCCTAAAGGTAATAAAACTCTCGCTCCCAGAGGGGAAAAATCAATATACATGACTGTTAACCCAGACGAAGAAGAGTGCTTAACAGTTTTAATCACTGCCAACGCATCAGGGATGTTAGCTCCCTCTATGGTTGTTTTCCGATACGAGAGTATTCCCCAAGACCTAGCTGAAAGTGTGCCATCAGACTGGGGAATTGGAAAGTCAGACACTGAGTGGATGACAAGAGCTACATTTTTTGAATATATAACAACAATATTCGATCCCTGGCTTGATAAGAACAAAATTGTGCGGCCAGTGATCTTTTTCGTTGATGGCCATGCTTTACACATGAGTCTTCATTTAAGTCAGTTTTGTGAACAGAAAAATATTATTCTCATAGCATTACCTCCCAATACACATTTTATGCAGCCCATGAACATCGCAGTCTTCCATTCTTTGAAAGAAGATTGGAAGGTAGAGACTCATAATTGGCGAATCAAAAACATGTTTAATCCTGTCCTGAAAAAGAAAGACTTTTGACAATTTCTAAAAAAGAGGTCTTAAATAGCAGGATAACACTAGCTCTGGTCCCTAATGGGTTCAGAAAGTGTGGTCTTGCACCGTGGGATAAGAGAGCACTAAATAATTTTTTTGAAAGAAGTAATAAAGAGTATACTAATACTTTAACAGAGTGTGTTCCAGGAATGTCTTCTAGGGTTAACAAGTCATTGCAATATTGTCTTAATCATCTGGAAAATTATTTAGGTAAAGAGAAAATGGATCTCTTTATCAAAACATCAACAACTTGGTCAGGTGATGTTAAAGATGTATCACTTTTTGATTACTGGCAAAAATTGAGATCTGTTGGAAAATTTTCTTATACACCACATTCAACTGAGAGGAATATAAGTGATGGAAATTTTAATGAATCAACTATTGTAGAAGAACCAGAGGTAAGCAAGAGTCTAGATTTGGTCAGAAAAAATTTACCAAAACAAAAACAATCCTTGCAGAAGAAAGGTTTCCCCAGCATAGTATTAGAAGAGGCCATGCAAACTTACTTTACGAAGAATAAGAAGATAAAAAACAAAACAAAAGAAAGGAAATACATAAAGGGCAGAAAAACACCAGTAGGAATTTCATCAGAATCTGAAAACACTGATTATCATCATCTTGATCAGAGAAAAGAATGGCCAAAATGAAATAAGAGTTGATAGGAGAAGGTTAAGAGGAAGACCAAGGAACACATCAACAAGAGAGGCATTGATTGGAAAAGAAGCAGCCAGCTAATAAAGAATTGAGAATCATGGATTCTGCTCTATAAGCAAGCTCCTCACATCACAGTAGCATCTAAATGAATGAGAAAAATATTGTTAATATTTGGTACATTTCCCCTATCAATAACTGAATTTTCCATGTCAATAACTTGTGCAAATATAACCATATGGTTTATTGTCATTAATTCAAACCTATGATTTGTTTATTGAATATCTCAAAGTGGATTAAATATTGGACAGCTGATCTTTCTGATAATCGTTGTATAAAAAACCAAAATTATACATTTTACTGCAAAAAAAAAAACTCAAGATCTGCCTCTAAAGTGTCAATAACTGGTACACTTACTCTATTCTGGGATGTTTCCCCTTAGAATAAGGTGCAGGAATGATACAGCAATTCCTAATAGTTTGGCTATATTAACATAAACAAATAATTTTTTTCATGTAATTATGAAAATAAATATATATTATAAAATATAATGAGAATTGATTATTGTTAATTAAGTTTATGATGTTTACAATGTTTCTGTCTAGACCCTTCATAACGCCATTGTGCTTTGGCCTTCCAATTTTTAAGTTCTTTTCAGTTTGCTATTTATGTCAACATTTACTGAGCTACCTAACTCCTTATTTACTATACATAACATATTAATATATTTTTAAACATATTATAAATTTATTTATCCTGATAAAGAGAAAGAAAAAATGATAATTTAAGAAATCACATATTTTATTAATCTACAAACTCAAAAATGACAATCCGTTAGTTTCATTTGGAAACCAATAATACAGAAGTGCCATACTAGACATGAGAAGTTAATAATTTTGTGTGCATAATATCATATTTTTATTTTCTTGATATTGTTTGTATTCATATTTATTGTTACTTTTTAATGATTAATTTTTAATTTAAAATCCTTTATTATCTCAGTTTTTATCATAATATTTATTGTTCATAGGCTCCCAGGAATCTTTCAACATGCCACAGGAAAGAATTAACACAAACAAGGATTCAAACAAACGATCCAAATTTAGTTATCAAACAAAAGAATGTCCTCATTGCAACCATAAAGCTGACAACAACAAGCATTTGACATTGCATATAATGGCTTGTCATAAAGACATGAAAGCTTATCAATGTCCACATTGTGATTATAAAGCGGTAGTTACTAGTCAGTTACAGAGACACATAAAGTACCGCCATACTGGTGAGAAACCTCATCAGTGTCCTCATTGTGATTATAAAGCAGTTGAAATTAGCAATGTAAAAAAACATGTAATGGTGAATCATAAGAATGAAAAGCTTCATGAATGTCCTCATTGTGATCATAAAGCAGTAACAATGGCTCATTTAAAAAGACATATGAAGTTCTATCATACAGAAGATGAGCTTCATGAATGTCCTCATTGTGACTTTAAAGTAACACAAAATTCTAATTTAAAAACACATATATTATCCTGTCATCCAACTGAAAAGCCACATAAATGTCCTCATTGTGACTATGAAGCAGCTGCAAGAAGTATGATAAAAAGCCATATAAAGTACCGTCATTCAGGTGAGAAGCCTCATCAATGTCCGTACTGTGATTACAAATCTGTTACACTTCCTACTTTGAAAACCCATATAATAGCCCGTCATACTAGTGAGAAGCCTCACGAATGTCCTCACTGTGATTATAAAGCAGCTGCTAGAAGTACAATAAAAAACCACATATTGCACCGACATATAGGTGAGAAGCCTCATCAATGTCCTCACTGTGATCATAAATCCGTTACACCTTATGCTTTGAAAAAACATATAATAGCTCGTCATACAAGTGAAAAGCCTCATAAATGTCCTCATTGTGACCATAAATCAAATGAAATTACTAATTTAAAAAGACATATACTATCCCGTCATACAAATGAGAGATCTTGTAAATGTCCTCATTGTGACTTTAAAACTGAGTTTCCTCATAATCTGAAAACTCACATAAAGTACCGTCACAAAGATGAGATGCTTTATGAATGTCCTCATTGTAACTATAAAACTGAGAATAATAATAATTTGGAATCTCATATGATGACCCTTCATCAAGACAAGAAAGATGAATAGCTTCATTTTTGATGTTAAACAACACAAATTATTACATAAAACATTGGTAATGAGTCTTCATTCAGTTCACAAGCCTAATCAGTTTTTGTATTATGACTTAATAGCATGAGATGTTAATTTAAAAAGATGGATAATGGTAATACTCATATCATAGATATGTTTTATTCAATCTCATCTTTTACTCAATAAGTTGACTACTGGGATCCTTTTTTTTCTCTACACTTCTACTGTGAAGAAACATTTCTTCATAATAAAATATTAAAGTATGATTTAGTGTTGTGTCTCACTCTTCTAGTTGTTTTCACAAATAATTTTTCTTTCATAACCTAAACTAAGTGGTAATGAAATTCATTTTCACTCATAAAGGATAATTTATTCTTACTAAAACATATTTTGGTTAACAGTGAAGTATGTTTATGTACTTTCCTAACTTTTTTCCCTCTCTTAATATCATTACCAAGTAAAAAAATGAAAAGTCAGAACCCAAACATTGAAAAAAAAAGAGAGAGAACTGTGAGAATTTTTTTTGTGTTGGTCTGTAGTACCTGCCATCATTCACGCCTTTTTCCAATTTTAGGCGCTTTTTAAATATTGCTCAACTTTAATATCTTAAGTCTACTCTTCTTGTTTTAAGCAAATGTTTCAAAAGTCTTATAGAACCATCACTAATAAGGGGTTTTAGTGGAGCAGGTTTGCTGGGAAGGATTGCCTTCTAATATTTTTTGTGTTATGATTTTCTTGAAGAGATTGTGAATCGTCATACATCGACCAACATACTCGCTATAAGTGTCTTTTTCAAACTTAGGATAAGTATGGCTACAATGATGGACGGGAGTGACAAGTTTGGAAGTCTGTCTCCACCAAGCATTTGCTTCCTAAAATTAGTTATGTTCCTTTATTGTTGTCTTTGCTTCATTCTTTATCATAATTTTAAATTTGTTTATTAAATTCATTATAATTTAAGTTTAACTATTGTATACTGTAGGACAGTTTTCAGAAAGTTTTTTTTTTTTTTTATATGTTGCAAAGGTTTTTACCGGGTAAAATACATGGAAATGTCATTGCCATACCAGATTTTCTGTTAATATTTGAATTTTTTGACTGTTATTTTGATACGATTGAAACTCTTAATCAAATCATTTTTTTAAAAAAAGGCTGTTACTATGTGCACATTTCAAAAACATCAAGTATTTATTTATTTTTTATAAACATTGTAAATAAAAATATTTTTGTTTTGATGGCTTTTTATAATTTCCTATTCATAGAGGGCTCTGGTTATCAGAAAGATGTAGATTAAGGTCTATTTATTTGTTATACCTGTTATATCAGGGAGTAAAAGTGTTTATGTTTATTAAAATACAGTATCTAAAATGGTTTGGCATTTCATCAGGATGGAGGATACAAGAGTAGCTAAAAGGTTGTATATATGACCTAGATGGAGTGCACCCAAGAGGTTAACCTAAAACAAGGTGGCAGAGCAATGTTAGAGAAGACCTCTGAAAGCTGGGAATTAATAACAAAATAGCAGAAGAAAGAAATCAGTAGGAAAGACTTTTCGACCAGGCCAGGAGCAGCCATTAGCCTGTTGTGCCAATGAAGAAGAAGAAGGTTCTGGTATAAGTACCTATTTCATTACCACTAGATCTTGAAGAATAAATAAATATAAAGTCAATTTTGTTGTCTTTACTATGTTTATAAAAATGTTAACCTTATCACTTTTAATCTAGGCCCTTTATTTAGATTAATAGCTGAACATCAATAGAAGGTGTAGATACTTAAATTATTTTTTTAATTCTATTAGTAATTCCCTTTAATCAGGGAATCACCCTTAAAATTAAACAATTACAACATATTCAATGATATATATGTAAATTAGCCAATATCACGAGGGTGAGGAGCCTGTTGTATATTTTAATTGTTGATACATAACATGCTGTAATAATTTATATTCATGTACAATGGCCTACTGATTGGCTCATTGGCTTTTTAGTAGTGGATATAGCAGCAGATATTATTAATACAAAAGAGTATCAAGTTGTACCAAGTAGGTGAAATTAAGTAACATAATCATTGGCTTTCAAGCAATATTACTTTAAACTGACATTTGATGGTGGTTAGTACTAGTCCAACCATTGTTTTATAAAACCTAATGGCCTATCATCCTAGTGAAAAGCCTTTGAATTAATATGACTTTAAAGGAGGTAGAACTATTAGTTCCAAAAGACATATTATAGACCACCTCGCAGGAGAAAAGTTTTGTCCATATGACTGGATTATTACTTGAAACCATTTCTTATTAAAAAGTGTCATGATTTCTGTAATTTTGAATAAAGGCTTATGTGACATTACAATAATTATGAACACATTTTAATGTATTTAATTTTAGTCATTTATATTATTTTTAAGCATAAAGTTTATAATCTGCTAGTAAATGTGTTTGGTAAACAAATTACATAACAATTTAGATAAATTATTTGTTCATGCAAGATATAGTAGATGTACATATGTTGATAAAACTAACTGTTTTGGGTATGATTATAAAACTGTTGGGATTGAAGCTGTGTTTGGGTATTATGAATTTTCCTAGTTGATTAGAATAATTGGGAAATGTAAAATATTATTACTACTGTACAAAAAAATGTGTAGGAAGGGATTCGGAGTTAATGTGGTTGGTGAGAAGAATATTATTTATTTGGTAAAAAAGAGGGATATACAACATGAAAGGGCTTAAAAGTTCAATCAGGTTGTGACATTTCAGCATGGAAAAGGAGAATGAAAACAAAATTTTAAGAATGTTACATATAATTGTCACAGTGCTTTATTAGTTATTAAAATTTTTATTTCTATGAAAATGTTTTTCTTAAATAATACTGTATGAAGCATGCCTTCAACCGCATTGTAAGACACACTTCATTTTTGGTTGGGTTGGAGTGGACTGTATAATTGAGAATGAACATGATTAAATGAAAAATAAAATTCTATTGTTTATGTTACAATGGTGTGGTGGGTGGCCGAAAGGAAACATTATGATTATTAGTAGAATTTTGTAGGACTTGGCTATGGAAATTGTAGATCTAACATTGAGGTGGTTGATGATGATGTGGATGTAAACTATTGCTAGATGGACTTACTTCTTTCTTCCCCCCCCCCCCCGCATCTCCAAGCCTCTCCTCCCTCCTGCTGGGAGCCACTGAAGTAGCTCTACTTACTCATGTGGATATTGATGATTAGTGAATAAATATGAAAAACGCTTCTCTGGTTGAGACAAGATGGCTATCTCACACTCGTCTCTATTGCTTCTCTTGCCACCACGAGCGTTGGAGGAGGCAAGCTTTTGATGCTGGACACATGGGCGCTACTGGTCCAAAACCTTTCTGATTCACCTTTCCGTTGCCGTAGGTTACCGGAACAAATACATCTTTTTGCACTCCTAGGGGGGGCTACTGCCCCCCTTCTGGTTACGCCCATTATAATAAGACCAATTGTGTCTTATAACTACTTTAGTGTTTTTGTTCTTTAAAACCACTATTTTTTTCATGTTAGGGATGATTTAATGGCTATCTTAGTGTTATTATAATACATAGGTAATTGAAGTTGTAATTAAATTACTCATGTAATAATTCCTGCCGAACTCTTGGCTGAAGACCGTATTGGTTCACGTCTTGGCAGTTAGTTCGCGCTAGGTTAACTCGCAGCTCGAAAGTAGTTATTTGGTAACTAGCAAATTGTAGCAGAGTCGCTACAGAAAGACCTTGGTCAGCTCAAGTTACAAACATACTCTCCACTGTAAAGAGCTTGAACACCCTACGACCGAAGTCAAAGACAATTGTATCAGGTAATCGTAATCCTTGGTAAAAATGAAGCTCAATGGCGACAGCGATTTTATCTTTTTCCCTTACGGTTTTTTCTTAAGTTCGTCTGCTGTAATAGCTGTCCTCAAAGACATAAATAAATACGTTTTTCTTTTAGTTGCGAACTTTATTGCTTTTCTCATGTTTTTTTTTCGGCCAAGACCCCCACTGGAGTCCTGTACCGAGTAACCACATGATTGGGGTCAAAGTTTTTCATTTTGTGGGACCGCCACTCAATGAAAAAAGTCAACGCCCCAGGCCGGATTCGAACCGGCACCACCAATAGAACTGTCATTGGTAAGACTGCATCTTACCACTGAGCTACGGGCAGCCCTTTTCTCATGTTTCATTTATTGTTAATTCATATTTAATCTCTGAATGAAACAGTTGATCGGCGTACCCAGCGGGGAGCAGTTGTCCCCCTAGAAAAAAATTAATTTTTTTTCAAGGAAATACTTATTGTAAAAACTAATAAAGTATTGCGACAGTTATTTATAATTTCTGAAAATGTTGGTTTCATTCGCCTGTTCCTTGCTGCAATGTTACAACCTGGGCCCTGTTTCATAATAAAGTACAAACTAATACTATTAGTCTTTTAGATTTATCTTAATTCAATTACACAGATAATCATCTCTATCATGAAAAAATAAGCATTAGTATGATTACCACACTAATTTCTACACTTGTACTATCAACTAATACTATTAGCTTTCACTAGGTTTTCCTGGGTACGATCTTGAAATAGCTATAAGAACGATGTGTCGTTGAATTTTTACTGAGCTGGTTGTGTTACATCAGGCATATAATATTTCAGTGCTTACGTACATACCAAAGATCAAAATGACTTCGCACTGAAGTTTTCTACTTGTGGCCTAGTTAAGTCTCTGGGCTATTAAACGCCATCGAGAGGTACTAGGTGTCAGAGGTTAGTGGATCAGCAGATTCTATTCTTAATTCAAATGATACATTTAAATACTACAGACTCTCATATAGTTGTTACATGTTACAATTAACGTATTTACAAAGAGTAGTAAAAAATTTATTATATGGCGTTTATCTGATGCCAGTAGTAGTTCCCGTGTTAGCTGGTAGATTGTCATACCGGGCCATAGCGGTTTGGCGGCTGTATTATGTCAGCATAGACCAGTAGGTAACGGTGTTGCTACAAAATTAAAATGTTTAACACATTCATAATATTTTTATCAAACAAAAAAATTTAATTTATCAATTATTGTAATCATTTTCTATAGTAAAACACGTTTGTTTTAGTCAAATTCTTTTATAGACTCCAAATGATTAATTTAGGTATTCTTTTTGTGTATATAAGGATTTTTTTTCTGATGATGTAGCTTAAGAAACTTCTATTTCCTAGGCTTTAAAATTCGACAGATGAGTTGGAATAACTTTGATCACGTTTTGGGCCTATTAACTTTTTGTGCAGACGTATCTATTACACATTTCACTGACCGAATGGATTTTGAAGAGCAGTTTCAGCTTGTCAGGAGAATAAGAATCGGTTAAGTTATACGTGTACCTGGAAAGAAAGGCCACCCATTTCAAGAGGGGGGGGACAAAAGAGAATTTTAATTTTAATAAGATAGTGAAGGTAACACTGCGAGGAGGAAAACAGGTGAAATGAGTGGGTAGGTTATTATTAATGTGTTGGAACGGAACTTATATAAAACTTGAAATTTAACAGGTTATTTCGTGTTATCTGCTCTCTTCAAAGGGATTGTTTCCGTTATCTCAGGACTTAAGAGTGAATATTCTTCATCAACAGAGGAATATCAGAGATAGCTAAGACCAAGTTTATACTGTTTCATCTTGTAACTGGCATTTTTCTAAAGGTAATCATTTAAATAATTTATCAAGTAACGTTAATAGAGAATTACTATAAATGTGTGCTCTAAAGGGATTTATACAAGTCATTCGGAATTACAGTCACCATCCAAAAGCCTGACTGACGTAAATCATTTGAATCACGGACCGTATCAGTCGGATTGGCGCTTAATTGAGAATGAGATATCGAACAGTAAGGTCATTCGCACACGAAGCGAGATTAGGTTAACTTTTGTAAGTTGGAAAAATTGAGCATTTTTTAGTAGATTTTTTTTTAAGGAGACACTGCGTTAGATTTTTTTTTCCAGAACATCAGACGGTTTTCCGACCATTTGGGCTAGGCTAAATAGAAAGAGAGTTAAAATTTTCAAACTTTTCTTTAGCTTTTATTTTTAATATATCTTTTTCAACAACTACTGAATCCTCATTTAAGTTTTCTTTAATTTCATTTGCGTGTTGTTCTGAATTATTTAATATTGGGTAGTACATACTTTCTCATTATCCGTTCTTATCTCTCCGACAGATTATTTCAAGTAAATTACAACGGCGCTTATTCATACCTATTCCGTCAGTCTGCCGGTGTACCTCAGGATATTATCCTTGGTCCTATCTTTTATACAGTCTTCACAGCTCACATCCCAACCCATTCTAACACTATCCTCACCACGTATGCCGATGACACATGTCTTTTGTCAGTGAACAATGATTCTTACATTGTTTCCCAAACCCTCCAATCCCACATCATCACCCTTGAAGAATGGTGCCAAAATTGGAGGATTAAAATTAATTCCAATAAATCCCACCAAATCACATTCACCCTTCGTCGTAAACCCATGACCTTTTGCCCTACAGTATCCTTTAATAATACCCCAGTTATTCCTGTTACTTAGGACTACATCTCGACAAACGACTGACATGGAATCCTCATACAAGACTGAAAAGACAGGAAACTGCTCGTCGATTCCGATTATTACAACATTTACTGGACAAACGGTCAAAATTGCCAAACCATTACAAAAGACTGATTTACATGACAATTATAAGGCCTATCTGGACATACGGAGTCGAGCTTTGGGGCTCCACCAAACCATCAAATTCCTTCCGAATCCAATCCTTACAGTCCAAAATCCTTAATGCTCCTTACTTTGTCACAAATCAAGTTATCCATCAGGCCCTCAATGTC
This sequence comes from Halyomorpha halys, assembly GCF_000696795.3. Classification (NCBI taxonomy): domain Eukaryota; kingdom Metazoa; phylum Arthropoda; class Insecta; order Hemiptera; family Pentatomidae; genus Halyomorpha; species Halyomorpha halys. The sequence goes on along the minus strand of NW_027107638.1, from coordinate 195,924 downwards.
CCATATGTTGCCTATTTGGCCAAAACCAGATACCATTCCTTCCATGATAAACTTACCAACCACCCAAATCCACTTGTTTCTAACCAGGCTTTTCCTTCATTACCTAATAATCCTCCTAGACGTCTGAAAAGAAGATGGCCTCGAGATCTTCTCCTCTAGAAATGTTATTGGAGTTCTACCAATGGGTAAATTCTCCACATGTTTGTATCATGTCACTATATCACCTACAGCAAATTTACTTGTTGTATATATTTTTTTTATACAGTTGTAAATAACAATAAATAAAATAATAAAAAAAAATATTGGGTAGTACAAATACTGGGTTAAGTATAAACATATTTTATAAATAAATCTTAAATCCATCATTTAAATAGATAAAAATGGAGTAAAATTGTTATAGAGAAATGAAATAAATAGTTGTTCTATTTTTAATTTTTTTCTTTTGTGTTTGACATACTCCATATAATGTACCGTAGTCTGTGGTTGGTTTTTAACAACCCTACTAGCCTTGGGATAGTCAGTAAGAGAAGACCAATAGAGAATGGGACCCGAGGCTACGGTAATATCTTTAGAATACGTCAAATTAAAAATAAATCAAAACTTTTTATTTTGTGGAGATGTGCCACTATTCAAGCAAATCAGCGATATATATATCTTATGAAAATATAAGAGTTGATGTGTGCTGAAAACTAGGAAATCCATTTTCAATTAAGATTGATTTGTGGATTTGCTACAAATCTCTTTGTGAGATTGAAGACGTGAGTCCACATTCCCTGGACATTCATTTTACAAAATCTTGGTTTTCTTCTGATATAATGTCCTAGGGAATCTACAATGTGATATATCTCTCCTCAAATTCAATAATAAAATATTTTTTTAGTATAGTTTTTTTTTTTAAGAATATATCAAGTGTGTCCTCTCACAAGACTTTCCTGGCCATTTTGGCTCCAGTCTAATTCAAATAGTTTATTCGAAGAAATGGTGAAACGGTTTCCATGACAACCTGAGCAAACTACATTTAAAAAGCAACATTTTTATTATTTATTTTCTTAATGGCTCAAGTCCTCCATTGCGGACTTATGTAGCCGCAGAGAACAAATGTCAAGATATATTTCTCGGGTCTCTGCGAAATAAATATTGACTCACCCAGGTGGGAAATAAACCCACAATGTTCTAATGATAAAAATTAGTGCTAAGATAGATTTTTTGACTCAGAGTACTCTGCAACACACACATCCATTGAAAAATACAACCGATAATTGACCCAATTTACTTGCCTAGTTACCTTGTTGCCAAATTACCTAGTTGCTGTTGGATTGAAAAGTCTATTCAGTTTGTGAATATGAATCACTCTTCAGTTTGATGATAAACATATACATATTCCTTTTCTTCAAAAGCAAATTACTGAATTTTACCTTATGCATATAGTAACACTTAGAGAATTGTCGGAATTAGTTGGTTTCGGTTTTACAATATTTTTGACATACATATTTATTTTCATCTTAATTTTTTTTTTCAGAAATGAGTAACTTGAGTACTTTAATTAAAGAAGAAGAGATAGGCGAAATTAAAGCTGATAGTAAGTTTTCTCTTTTTCAAACAGTATATGACATTAAAGTTTTTTAAAACACTTTTTCCAGTGGAAAGCATTATTCAGTTAACCGTTTAGAGTGTGCGAAAATTCTTGAGAACTGTGAACTGGTTTAGCAGATCTAAACTGCTAAAGTTAATTAACAAGATTTGAAATTTACACCGAATCGATACAATTTTAAACTATACAATCTTAAACATGAGTTAATATATAATTAATTTTCTATCATTTCTAAATTTTTCCTTAAGGAAGAAGAATTATTTGTTTTGATTACATTCCCCTTTAGATTAGCTTATATCTCTTTTTTTCTGACTCTATGCAACTGAAAAAAAAACAACATATTTCTCAATAAATTTCCTTTTATACATAATGTTATTCCATTATATATATAAATTATAGTTTATACACAATCTGAAAATCGATCATTTGTGGTATTTTATTTTTCAGATATTTGTAACCTTGGTGTTCTAATAAAGGAAGAAGAGGCCATTGAAATTGAAGGTAAGTTTTAATTTGTCTATAGAAGATTTAGCACTTAAGAACTGAGCTTTGTTAACCTAGTTGGCCCCCTTCCAGATTACTCTACCTAGGCTTATACATTCATACACCAGTTGTAGTACAATCAAAGATTACTCTGTCGAGGTGGTTGTATTAGATGTTAGATGGTGTTAACGCCATGCATATTAATTAAAATGTAAATATTTTGTTGATCAGATAGTAAATATATTTAATGACATTATATACTATGTATTTTTGTGAGAAGTATGTTTTCGTTTAATAGAAAAAGAATTATATGTGTGTACTGGAGTTTATCGTGAAATACATATTTGCCACAATAAAACGTGTTGTATTCACTCACCAGACCTTGCTGTGCGATTCATCGGAGCGGCACTTCGATGTGTGGGCCCACCGACGTGGATTGAGAAAATCGTCTCTGACCTTTCGGAACGGACTTCAGGACCCCGACCCATCGGAGTTCATCACTTCTTAAAAAAAATTTATAAATATCGGTTGTTTTTGTTTAATTCTAATTTTTTTCTATATTTTTGGAAAGTTTCTTTTAATTTATGTATTTTGTTTGCTTAATAAATAAATGTTTCGATCCGAGCCAGCGTTTCTTTTGTTTTTTTGTTAAACTACAAAGAGACAGAGTTGCTTTGAGATGGCTTAACATACGGTTTTGATTTCAATCGAAGATGTGAGGTGCACTATACAAGAAAGCCTTGATACAAGATAGGTAGTTGGTTAGGAGATTAATGGACAGGATGAGTCTTGCAAGAATTAGCCATAATCTCGAAGGATGGAAACTTCACTCTGCAGGTTACGACCCTGCACTCAAGCGGGGAAGGCAAGTCCTACGGGAACGAACCATAGGTACTTATAGGAAGAAAACTACGAGCCTGCAGTTCACGAAGGGGATCCTACGGGTAAGAGGTCCTTACGATATGAATAAAAGTTATAGGACAGAAGAAGAGACCATCATGAACTAGTGTACAACAATACACAACAGATACGTCACAAAAAAAGGTGGAAGAATATGCTGAATCTAAATGTTTATTTCATATTTTCCAAGAGCTACTAATCATTTTTCCACAAACCCCTACAAAATTTTAATGACATATTTATAAACAATTAGTTTGGCAGTGTGTATTTATGAAATTGTATAATGTGTTGGGGCACACATTATTTCTGAATTTAATAAACTTAGAGAGAGAAATACTTTATTCATATATGCTGCCTAAATACATTAGGTTGCTATCTGACACAGCGTACTTATCAATCCGTAATCGGACATATTTACATTACATATTCATGGCATAATCATAAAAAAAAGATATACAATAATAGAATATAATAAACAATTTTTTTTTCACCACTACAGTTTCCTTTTACAATCCATTTCGGTCTGTACAACCAATACAAATGTTTCACTCACTCCCATTTTTCCCTCTCATTTCTGCTCAATTATTCACCCTATCAACAAATTCGCTCTCCGGAATTCACCCTCCTAGATCCTCTTCAGTGACCCGCTAAAAAAATTCAATATAATACGGTAATGTGAGATCAGACCATCATTCATAGTCACAGCAGTAGATCAGTCTATCAAGAACAAACAACTAGATATATTTTACAAGAACAAGAATAACATATAGATTACGAGGAAAATATAATTAAAGAAAAAAAACCGGTTACAGGAAATACTTGAATGGATAATAAAAACTTAATCTTAATACTACGTGACCTTACGTAGTGTGTTGCCAACGCACCGGAGGGGGGGGGGGCAGGTGTTAACGTGTTGAATAATAGATTTGTGCATTACTATAGTGAATCGAAAAATTTGATCGCTTGATGAATTCTGCCACAGTGGGCAATTCAAATAATTGATAAATGATAAAATCCCTGAGGCTTCTTTTTCTTCCATGATGTTGTGCGTACGATTTTCATCTCAGCATCAAATCTTGAAAAGTTTTAATAAGGCGCTGGGTGCCATCTGATATGTGGGTAGACAATGGTGCTCCATATAGTAGTGCCGGCCTCAAATTACTTCTGTAGATCTGCAGCTTCAATCTCAGTGAGAGAGCCGGAGAGGTGAGGAATTCATTGAAATAATATATTTACAATCATGAAACTATTTACATGGTGTAAACATTAGAAGATTAAACTATTTAAAATTCATTGAATATATCAACATTATACAATATTTTTACTAACATGGGTAGTGGCAGGAAGCGATGAAGGTGTTCTTCCGCTCGATCATAGGTAGAACACCTCTATTTCATTATACCAAGTTTTTCTTGGTCTACTTCGTCTTATTCTTCCGTCTGTTTTCCATCCTTACCCTTCCCTTGGCAATCTTCCTTCTGGCATTCTTTTTGAATGGACATACCAATTCAGTTGAAAGTGAGTTTACTTTTTCTAGACTCCACTAACGCCTGTTGAACAGATTCGATACTTAGAGACTTACTTGGAATCCACATACATACAAGACTGAAACGACAAGAAACAGCTCGTAGATTTCGATTGCTACAACACCTACTTGACAAACGAGAGCAAGATGTTTTCATCCCATTCATTACAAAAAATTATTATACACTACGATAATCAGACCAATTGGGACATATGGAATTGAGCTCTGAGGGTCTACCAAACCATCAAATTCCTCCCGCACCCAATCCTTACAATCCAAAATCCTACGTAAAATCCTTGATGCTCCTTATTACGTTACAAATAAACTCATCCACAAATACCATAACATCACATTCGTTGCAGATTTGCCCCAAATAGATTCACGTCTTTTCATTCCAAAATCCTTATCCACCCAAATCTATTAGTTCTTAATCTTTCATCCTTAATAATCCCTGATAATCCTCCGAGGCGTCTAAAAAGAAGATGGTCACGGGACCTTCTATTTTAAATTAATGCTTGAAGTACCACCAATGGGTGGTTTCTTTCCAAGATTTTCAAGTGTAAATGAAACTTACAACATATTTACTTATTGTATTTATTATTTGTACAGTTGTAAATCACATTAAAAAAATAAAAAATAAATAAACTTTTTCTAGAAATTTATATATATCATCTCTGATTCTCATTTCTAAATGTTTCATTGAGGAAGAATTCTTTGTATTGTTTTTATTCTTATTGAGACTAATTTCAATTTAATTTTTTATATTATAAGGCAATCCGTAATGTTACAATCCATCAATAATTTTTCCAGTCAACTTTATGCAGTTAAGAAATATAATACAATTTTTATTGGTTTGTACTATTTCTGCTGAAATAGCTGTTTTTATAGTTTATTTGTGATGTAGCATTTATCTTTTATATTTTTATACCCTAGGTCAACGCTTCTCAGAATGGTGCTGCATGTGTAAGCAAGAGGTGCCGCAAGCGAATACCACGTTCTTAATTTTAAAAAAATAGAGTAGTATAAAGACAGTGCATTCCAGTATTTACTTTGCACTTTTTTTCTTCAACAAATTCAATTGCTCTAAGGATAATTATGCCACCATTTTTTTTTCTTTAGCTCAACAACGCCGCGAAATGTTAGTTAGCTTGACAAGAGTGCCACGGAATTTGTTGATCGCTGCTCTTAATAATACTATAATTTGTTTACCAACTTACTTATAAATTATAGTTTATACTCCAGCCATATATTGGTCGTTTATGATATTTTATTTTTCAGATATGAGTAACTCTGGTGTTCTTATAAAAGAAGAAATTGAAATTGAGAATGAAGGTAACTTTTGATTTTCCTACAGAGAATTTACTACTAAAGGAGTGTTTCCTTCCTCCTCATGAGTTTCATTCCTTCTCTTATTCTTCTATCAATCTTCGATCTGAAAGCTTCTCTTGGCATATTAAGTAATTAGTTGAAAGTAAGTTTTCTTTTCTTAAACATTTCAAATATCTGGTTTTATCTCTGATAATCATTACAATAATGATTATCATTTCTCAATTTTCCCCAAGGAAGAAGAATTCTTTGTATTAATTGTATTCTTATTTACGTTACTTTCAATCTAATTTGTAACATTAAAACGTAAACTTCAGTGACACTATCAAATAATAATTATAGTTTAATAAATAGTTAAATAAATCAAATAATAAATATAGTTAAATGCTTTATGCTGATATAAGTTGTGGCATACTTGAATTTTTAGTTGTTTCCATTAGCACTGTTGTTACGGCGGGTAGGAGTTAAAAAGGAACTTATGCTAGACCAAACCGTGAAAGTAATAAAAAGAAGGGGGCAATGTTGAATTTGTTACTTTAGTATTTTTCGTACTTTAGCATAAATGAAAACATTTGAAACTAAATATACAAACATACAAAACACAGAAATTAGAAAAAGAACTTAACCAAACTTACAACTATTAAAACTGTGTGAGACGTGAGGTCGCCCGCCGCGACGGAAGTGGATATGATGACGGATATCGTCAAACACATCGGGAGATAAATACTCAGGTCTGAGCTGACGTTTATACAGGTGCATGTCCCTGGCCCGGCACTTTTTGAATTTTGAGTTGAAACTTATACACGAATTAGTACCTAATTAGTACTAATTCGTACTAAAATTTCAGAATTAGTACCCAAAAAGATCGCGAGTTA
>NW_027107638.1:173277-180222 GCF_000696795.3 Halyomorpha halys | reverse complement strand
TACTAATTCGTGTATAAGTTTCAACTCTAAATTCGGGAAGTGCCGGGCCAGGGACATGCACCTCGTTTATACACAACTATGACTAAGTTGTCATTTGTACCTTGGCAGTATAAATAATAATTGAGTACATTTTTTTAAACATAATATATGCCATGTGTGTAATCGATTAGTAAAACATATATTGGCTGCAACAACTATAATAATTCTTTTTCTATCGTTTACTTATCTTATAGCATTTATCTTTTGTATATTTTCTTCCATGCCCATTATAACAAAAAAAATTGGATCATTTAATTGATTTTCTTGATCATTTAATACTTTAGTTCTTAATCTACTAATATCTAGTGAGGAACTCATAAACTGGATATTCACCATCGGTGATCATCCATTGTTTTACTTTTCAGGTATGGGCGATCCTGATGTTTTCATAAAAGAAGAAAAGGCTGATGAAATTGAAGCAGAAAGTAAGTTATGATTTTTTCTATAAAGGATTTTTATTAAAGAAGATAGCTTTCTTATATTTGTGTGGTATCTTTTTGATGTAGTATGGTCCTTCAGATTGCTCTAGCCAGATCATTCCTCTCGTAGACCATTTGTAGATTCATCAAACATTCCCTCATTTCTTCTTCTACAAAATGTTAAATAATAATGTTTCTAGGAAAATTATGATAATGACAATGAGCCGCCAAACTCAAGTTTTGGAGAGAAGACGACATCTTGAGAGGATTCTCATAAACATATTCTGGATACCTGGATGGATTCCTTCACACATTAGAATCTGCAGAAATAACGGGCCGACGCATTAGCTAAACGAGAATCCCGATGCCCATGCTTTAGGCACCCACTAGTTTTGCTGCGGCTAAAAGTCTCATCAATGCATCCATGAGAAATAAGCTGCAGCAAATCTATCTGGAGTTTGCAGAAGGAATGCAGTGAGCTGTCCTCGTCAGTCTAAGTGACCGCAGAGAGTTAACCTGACCTATGGAGCTGTTACTGTCCAGATTCTTGGGTGCCCATCGCCCATAATGGAGTGAGAGATGATCCTCGGTGTTCGTTTTGCTTTGAATCAGATATGAAATTCAGCCACTTCTATGACTACCCTCACCTCGAGACATATGAAAAAATAACAATACGACCAGAAATTTACATTTAAATGGTCGAAATCGCGATCTTTTATTGGACTGCTAGAACCTTTTTGGCGGAAGAGCATTTTTTTTATAAAATACTTTTTTAAATTGTTTATAACACGGTTTATCAAGGATGATGATTTTTCTTTGACAAGTTGAAAATAATTTTAAACTAATTTCCAATGGAAAGTATTGTGTATTTAAAATTGGGAATGTACCTGCATAAATAAGTAGTGGCTTGTATCAGTCCAGCAGCAATTATTTATTTCTTTTATAGAGTTAACTTTTTCTGTTACTTTGATTTATGATTAATATTTCACTCATCCTGCAAATTTCTTAATTTCATTGTTGTAGTTGACATTTCATGTAAAATTAATTAATTTTGGTTTTCTTACAGTTCCAACGATTTTTATCAAACAAGAGGATGAGTCGCAGTTTTATTATGGTAAGTAAAAATATTTAAAATTAAAACATTACAGTTTTTTATTGCCTTATGAAAATTAATGTTTGGTCATGGCGAATATAGGTCATTTGGGAAGTATCGTGACTCAATAATTTTATGTTAATGATCTAAATTTATATTTTTGAATTGAAACACTTTAGGAGCGAAAGAGTGAATCCGAAAAACAGACGACAAAAAGTAATGTTTCCCTTTCTCATAAATAAGGCTTATAAAGTGCATATTATTATTGGTTCACCTGATGCTTATACATGTGGAATATGGCTGGGTTTCATTTAATTTGTATTATAAATCGTTTATAAAAAATTATTTCTAACACAGATAAAAATCTAGTGTGATACACGTATAACACAACTTTTAATTATCAGTCGACGTAAGTCGCTAAGTTTTGTGTAAATTCGTGGGCTCGTACTAAAGTATAGCAATATATTTGTAATTAAAAAAAAAAACAAATCTGAAGACAGGAAAAGGTGAAAATACTGAAGAAAAATATTTAATTTTAATAGTATTTCTGACCGACGCAGTCTCAGTTCTCTTGAACCTAGAGTCCAAGGTTGAATTTGCCACTGAGTTAGAGCATGCTACCATCATCTACGAGAATGTAACCCTACAATGAATACCTAGGCACTGTGAAATACCGGGAAATGAACTGGCTGATATGCTTGCGAAAGAAGGTTCCAAATTGCCTCAAATCACCTCCACACAGACTGGAGGAAGTTAAAACCATAAACAAAGCCTAGGTTCAGCAGAGGTGGAATGACGAGGACCCGGAATTCAAACCCCAGGATCCATATTATCAACTTTCCAGAAAAGAGTAAGTTCTGATATTTCGCTCTGATATCTCCATAAAAAATTCCAAATAGGTTCTAGCCCTCTGAGTGAATGTGAAAGGTGAGAACAGACAACCGAGGACATTCTTCAAACATGTGTCCTAATGGAGGAGCTGAAATGGCCTCAATCTAATGACTTGGTGATCAAGCTGTACGGCGTTCTCTTGGTGATCAAGCTGGTTCTCAGGAGTACCGTTGAATTTATTTCATCATTCCCAGACTTGACCATTTGAATGGGAAGATCGAAGAATAGGAAAATTTAATTTTTCTGTTGTTTTAATTTTAGGATTTATCGAGGTGGGTATATATGTTAATTATATTCATAATTTAGTTGAGGATGGTACTAATGCCTTCCTTCTCCCCTAGCGGGTGAGAGGTGAACTATCAGGAGGAGGTTATATTGTGTCTTGTTTTCAAATGATGAGCTTTTGTTTATAATTATAACTTTGTAAAGATCCTTTCAGTAACTTGTAGCAGTTCACGCTTATATTCATTAAAACTGTGGAAAGGGACTTTTATTCAGAATTACAAATAGAATAAAGTCTTCTCAAATATGGCTTCAAGTAAGAAATTACGTGTTCATATTGTCAAGAAAGGAGAAGAAAAGTATGAATTAACTGCTCTGTCTGTGGACAAAATTGTATGTTTCATCCTAGCAGACCAGCTGAAAGATTTGCACTGGCACAAAGAACTATTAACAATTAACACGATTGTAAGTAGTAAAAATTCTATTACTAAAGTGGTAGTCACCAGTAAAGTTGCTGTTACATTTAAACCAGAATTGCAACAGAAGATAATAACTTTAGAATTAGTGATAACTATCTAGAAGAAAATAATGTAAATGAATGTAATGTCATCAATATTGCTTTAGAAGAAACTAAAACGGCCAATGAATTTTTTTTTTTTATTAAACGTTTAAAGGAGGTGCAGGATCCCATTTCGACTAAATATGAAGTAACTTTAAGTGAAATAGAGCAAACATTTTTGTTGAGTAAATTTAATCGAAAACAAGAAGCTGTAAATTAGATACCTCTTTTTAGGAAGAATATATCAGATTTTAAATACTAGATTGTTCCACCAGAATAGAAGCCTTAAACTTGTTTATAGATGGTTACGTTAGGGAATGGTACAGTTCAATGTCATTAAAACTGTGGAAAGGGTTTACTTTTATTAAGAATTAGGTATATATTGTTCATGTCTAGAATACATTTTAACTATAGATAACTAATATCGGAAAAGATCGGGCAGTCTCGACTTTTTCTGTTCCATTGGAATGTATCTATTTTTTCACTCCTTTAGTTATTCATAGAATTCTTAAATATTTTGTATTCATGCATTGTTTATTATTGTTAACGGTGAGAACTGTTTTTTGTTTTAATAATAAAATTAAAGGTGCTTTAGAAGATTTTTTACTAAATTGTCATTGAAGCTATCTCAGACTATTTAAATGAAAGTAAAACTAGCTGAGGTTAAAGATTATTGACAGGGCGAGTCTTATGAAAATCGTTTTCAAGAAAAAAAAAAAAATTGAAAAATCAATTATATAAAGTGGCCCTTGGTTTTATTGAAAAAGTTTCTGAGATCCCAGGCAGATACCTTAAAGATATAACGAATTTTCAGTTTTTAGTTAGCTTTTCATAGACATACAGACTACTTTGCAAAACTATGTTTTTTCGATTGAGGAAACCTTCAAAACCGAAATATTCCGTCGAAATATCGAAATAAAAATTTTCACGATCGCAATAATTTACCTTACTGTATATTCCATATCGTCGTCCCAGTTCAACAGTTAATATCTGAAAAAATAGTTATTTAGAGGTATGTTTGTAATTTTAGCAAGTAAGATCTATACAGTAAAACATATGTCATAAAATCTGAGTAAAAAAAAAAAATTCGAATAACGGTTTTTGACAGAATAGATCTTACCTTTATTGCTAAGATTACATACACATTTTGAAACAACCCCTTTTTTAAGATGTTACACTGTTGAACTAGGACTGCAACAAGTGAACGTAAAAATTATTCTCACCACATTAAAAAAAAAAAATAGTTTTCCCAAAAAAATTGAAAACTATGAAGCTCTTGGAACAGATTAGATTACAGTTTTATTCTGGGCGATTAACATCTTGGTTATTACGCCCTTTTTACTTTTTTTATCTTCTTGTCTTTGGCATTAGATGAATATTTCTAATATTTACTGTTTTCTTTTAATGCCGGTCGATATTGGTGATTTATATTTTAGTATACAGTTCTTTTTTTCAGAACTTCTATGATTTTATCAATGGATTCTGCTTAGTCTTTTAGAGCCAATTCTCTTGAGCAAGGTATTTTATTATTTTCGAAGCCTTGCAGAAATGATGTGCATTTTTAATTATATATTTTATGGATAACAAGGAACTGACAGGTTTAGCATTTAGGTTCGTCTTCTTTTGTGATTAAATGGACGTGTGTTAATTTTGAATGTCCACTTGAATCTCATTCGTGTAACAATCACTTCTCTTCTATTTCCCCTTATGATACTTGCCCACTTTTGTGTGTTTTATTTACATTTCTTAGCTTATTAGTGAGTGGAACCTCACCCCACATTGAATCCCAAATTTTTTGGACTCCGTTTCTTTAAAATGCCTTTACGTCTTTCGGCTTTTAAATTTGGAGTGGTGAAACATTCATTGTAGGTATTCCTGAGTGCCATGCGTCCAGAAAAAGGATATACTTTTTTAAAGATATTTTAACATGTCTATATAATTGTGAATTTTGTCTAGCGTAAGTCTGCTTTTACTGAAGTTTGGAAGCCTTTTACTCTTGGAGCATTATATCTACTTGTTTAACTTAGGTATTCCCCGGAGTAAAAGTTGGGGGATATTACCCCAATTAATTATTATACTAGTAAGCTGGTTTAAATAAAGAATTACTTGTAATTTGCTGGTAATGCTGGGAGTGGACTGTATTTATAATAAATTGATATCATGCTTTTCAAATGAAATAACCTCTATTCTCTTTTAAGCTTTCTGAAACAATTTTTTGTATGGTTTGAACAAAAGTGGTTACAATATATGTTAGTTTGTTAGTCATAAATTTGATTTTACTGCAGTGATTGATAAAAGTATGACACTTTACTTGGTTCAGATATTCTTCAAGCTTGAAGGTTGGTTCTGGTGTGTATGTTAGGATGAAAGAAGGGTTCTCTCTTGTTTCTTTTTCCTCATCCCTCTGCCGCCGCCGCCTCTCTCGCCTGGGTGTGAATTTTCACTCCCTCATGACCATTATCAGAAGAAACCTTCTTAAAATGTTCTATCTTTTTCTTCCCCTGTACAGATCAAGATAGCTACTCTGTTGGTTTTGACCCTTTTTTCGGGAACCAAGATGGCTGCACAAGCCTCGTACCGCTTATTTTTGCCACTAGATGGCATCATGAATTTCTGTTCAGAAGTGAGGTGGTGCCTTGCTTAAACACTACTCAGTTGAAAGATAATGAAATTCTTTATTAAATAAATTATCAAGCTAACATAAAATTTACTACATTTATTTTTATGTAAATGCAGTTGTAAATGTCAATAAATAAAGAGAAAAAAAGTTTAAATTAAGATAGGTTTACCTCAGTCAAATTCCATATCCTAATCTTAAAACAATAAAATCGTCAACGAATTCTGGACCGTAAGAAGTTTCATTTCTAATGCACGATATTCTCACGTACATTTTATTTATTTTTATATTTTTATTATGTTTATACTCTATTAGGTTTTTTTTACAGTTTCTTTTGTTGCTTCGTAATTAATAAATATTTTAATCCCAGAAGGCGGACTGAACCATGTGAAATATGAAGAAGAGGAAGAGTATCTTTCGGACGATGGTGAGAAACTTTTAAATTATATAACTCTATATGTTATTTTATCTTAGACCTTTATAAATTTGACGTAGATCTATTTGGATTTAAAAACTTCTTACGTTATGTTTTGCTTGTTCTAGCGATAATTATTATTCAAATCTACCCATAAGTGTCTGTTATCTTCAGGATTTCAGTTCTCTAGAGTTTAAAAATCTTTTATTTTTATTTTTAATCATTTTACTTTTACTTCATATATAAATGAATCAATAAAGAAATAACTCAAACCAATTTTTGGGAGATTTAGAAGGTTTTCCATTCTTTTGACTTAAGTGATTATAAGCTCTAAATAGTGTTTATTAGAAATTTAGAGTTTAATAGTCTCTTTCGATAAAATCTTTGCAAAATTTGACCATAACCGAAAATTTGGTCGGTGATATTTTGTGAAAGTTTTAAAACAACTTGAGCTCAAAATCCATTGGTACAATTCATAGAAAATGAATTTCAATAAGAAGAGACAGCATCTTCAGTTTTTTTTTTTTTTCAGGTTGATTGAAATACTTTTACATTTCTGAAAAATTGACTCCAAATGCTCCTCTCTGTGAAAATGATCCATACAGTCAGTTTATGTATGTGTATTGATTTTATTGATATGTATGTGTATTGATTTTATTGATATGGATGTGTATTGATTTTATTGATATG
>NW_027107638.1:172243-172687 GCF_000696795.3 Halyomorpha halys | reverse complement strand
ATGTGTATTGATTTTATTGATATGGATGTGTATTGATTTTATTGATATGGATGTGTATTGATTTTAATACGCAGGCGACCATTTTTTGAACTACTCACCACTCTTGTAACTTGTGCATTAATTCAAGTTTTAGACTTCACATTTTTCAATATTTTTACATAAATTGATTGTCTTGTATTTTGTTTTCTATTTTAGGAGCGAGTGATTCTTTTAGTTTCGTTAAAGAAGGACGAACAGATGAAATGGAAGCCGAAAGTAAGTTTTCTTATAATTTTTGTATGTAATAATAATAATAATTTATTTATTTGTTTATGGGGTAAACCCCGTTCAAATATAGTTAGCATGTAAAATAATTGTAGTAGTTTTACAAAAATGATTATTTAAAAATCATTTATATGAAATAATGAATCATGAATTAAATAATAATAATAATACTTTATAAAT
>NW_027107638.1:169397-171678 GCF_000696795.3 Halyomorpha halys | reverse complement strand
GTTAGATCATAGCACAAATCTGGCCTATAGCAGTATAAAGTGATTCCCAAGTTCTTAACTGATATAGTCTTAGAAGATAATACTTTATAAATTATTAAATTAGATAATAACAAATAGTATAGCAAGATAGGCTGTCTAGATACAAGGAGCTGATTTAGTCAGCTCGACCATCGGATTTTCGCACAATTAAGGGTACCCCCGAACCCTCAGACTGGCTGACTCAACGGCGACAGGTAACATAATAATTATCTGCCACAGCCGGAATCGAACCCGTGTTCTTGTTAGTAGTCCATTGCCTTACCAATGAGCTACCCACTCCCTTAATCCCGTACCTTACTATAGAAAAATGAAGACCCAAGAAATCTGATATTTTGTTTAACAACTTATTTATTTATTAAATAAATCAAAAATTAGTATCCAATTCTGTCTCAACACTTTATTCTTCACTATCAACAATTAAATACACCAACATATAACCATTATATGGTGGTGTATTTAATTGTTAATAATCTTATAGAGGAAAATTAAATGTTAATGATTAAATTAAATTTAATTTAATTTAATAAATGTTAAATAAATAAGTTTTGAACTTATAATAAAGAAAATGACCTGGGCAGAATAGCCTGCAAAAGAAATTTTAAATTAATGTGTCCCATATCACAATCCTCGAAGAATGGTGTCGAAATTAGAGGATAAAAATAAATCCCAACAAATCACATTTACTCTTTCTCGTAAACCTGCCGACTGCCCTACAGTATACTTTAATAATGTGGCTCTTACCCCTGTAGAACAGATTCATTATCTTGGACTTCATCTTGACAAACGACTAACCTGGAATCCTCACACAAGACTGAAAAGACAGGAAACTGCACCCAGATTCCACCTATTACAGCACTACTAGACAAACGGTCTAAACTTCCAACTCATTACAAAAGACTGATCTACATGACAATAATAAGGCCCATCTGGACATACGGAGTTGAGCTTTGGGGCTCCACTAAACCTTCGAATTCCTCTCGTATCCAATCTTTACAATCCAAAATCCTCAATGCTCCTTATTTTCTTACTAATAAAACCATCCATAAAGACCTAAATGTTCCTTATGTTACCGATCTAGCCCGAACCCGATATTATTCCTTCCATAATAAACTCCCTAACCACCCAAACCCACTCGTTTCTAACTTTGCTTCCTCTTCCATTCCTGGCAATCCTCCAAGGCGCCTGAAAAGAAGATGGCCTCGTGACCTTATATTGTAAACTGTTTTTAGAGTTCTACTACTGGGTAGTTTCTCTATATACTGTACCATATCATTATGTCATTATGATCAAATTTACTGGTTGTATTTTTTTATACAGTTGTAAATATCAACAAATAAATAAAAAAAAAAAAATAATGTGAGGAAGAGTTTGTATTGAAGATGGCTACAATGGCTAGTGAAAAATAAAGTGTTGAGACAGAATTGGATACTAATTTTTGATTTATTTAATAAATAATTGCCTTGTCTCAAAAAATTTTGAAATATAATTAAAATTTATTTTTTATTTTTTTGGTTGTGCAATAAAACACTTTCTCGCCAGTGGTGGCACTCAGTTTACTTTTGTTGACATTATGAAGCAGGTAAAAATACGTAAATCTTACACATCTGAAATTTTTTAGAGTACTGATAGGAAAGAACAAGTGCAAGATTATGCTCTAGGATGCATCTCTACATCAAACCTATCTATTTATGATCCATCAATACAATTTCAATCAAACTGTACAAATACTTTTTTACTTCAATGTATTATTATAAGTTATAAGTATTGTTTCTCTTGTTGAAGTGGTTGATTCAGATCTGATTCCAATGATAATCTTAGGTTCTCTTGAGCAGAGCAACAATGCATGCTCACTTGGTAAAATAGTTTATTTGAAAATTAATAGGTAGGATGAGACTTACGTTTAATACTAGGATGAACATATTAATATTGTATTACAATGAAAGCAAAAATTTAAATACGTATATATAGGTAAATTTCTATTGCTTACTGTAATATCTTAATATAATTTAATAATACAACGAATTAATTTTTTTTTCTTAATAAACAATTAAATAGTTATTTATAAGACCTAAAACATTATAGTATATTGTATGTATGTAAAAGTGTACATCTTATTATTATTATTATTAATTCGGCTCCACAACTTGTTACGGTTGCCATGGTAAAATAAAAACATTGGTGATATCTGCGTAGACAAGGGGTGTTACGGTTGCCATGGTGAAATAAAAACAATGGCTAGATC
>NW_027107638.1:163686-169347 GCF_000696795.3 Halyomorpha halys | reverse complement strand
GTGTAGACAAGGGGTGTTACGGTTGCCATGGTGAAATAAAAACAATGGCTAGATCTGTGTAGACAAGAGGTGTTACGGTTGTCATGGTGAAAACAAAACACGAGCGATATGTTCAGACGAGTGGATTTTGTCTTTGGTGAAGGCGACAGTTTGATTCTGGGAACTCGTATGTTCAGGCGAGTGAGTTTTGGTTTTGTGAAGGTGACAGTTCAATTTGGAACACGTTACGATTGTCCAATGTGAAGTGTTAATAGTTTAAAGGCCCTTTGTCTTTATGGTTTGAACTGGAATATCATGTGAGAAATGTTGTCATATATGTTTTGTTTTTCTAAATTATGGTGTTTACTTCAATAGACGATCATTAACAATAGAAGTGGAGGACTACGTGGGGTTTGAACTAAATTTTATTTTGTTCTTATTTTATATTCACTTTTATACTCTTTTGGATAATAATAATGTAAATATAGTTATTAAGGTCAAGGTTAAGTCAACCTATAAGTTTTAATTGTTTTGTTAATTGATAAGAATTCTTTTTTTTTCCCTTTTTCATTCTCTGTATATATTTTTTTTTCTTATTATTAAACTTTTGTACATATAGCACTGCTGTTCTTTCTCTGCTTTCAACTTGTTAATTTACTTATATTTTTTTTTGTTGTTCACGGAATAGGTAACACCCCGAAGTTTTCTATTAACTATTTGTAAAGGTATTCGCCAGTGGTCATAATTCAACAATTGTTTATATAGGGGTCTATTTTAGCTATATTGTGGGCTTAATGCTTCGGGTTTATTGTTTTTTTTTTTCAAGAAAAAATAATGTGGCGCCTAAGGAGTAATTTATTCTTTATTGTTTTTTTTTTACTTTTGCGATTATATTTTTTTTTTATTTGACTTTAACTCACTCCCTTCTCCGCTGAGCGTGGGCAACGATAAACGTATAACTAAGGATAAGTCAAAATTTGCGGTTATAAACTCGATGTCGAGTCCTGGTCTCTTGCATTAGCCTCCACCAATCATTTCGATCTTGTGCGGCCGCCATCCAGTTCCTCACTCCTATCATGGTCCTGGACCATCACTCCATCGAAGGTATGTTCTTCCTCTGCGTCTTGCTCCATGTATTACCTCGGTCACTATTTTCCTTGGCAGATCACTCTCAGGCATCCGAGCATGCCCTGCCCACCTCAATCTACTGAGCCTCACAAACTGGACAACGTCCAGTTCCTTATATAAAACTTTGAGCTCTTGGTTTGTTCGACGTCCCCATATCTGGTCAACCTTGACAACTCCAAATATTTTACGGAGAACCTTCCTCTCCAAGACCATTAAGTTGTGCTGACCAACCTTGGATTGTCCACGTTTCCGAGCTATACAGAAGAAGTGGTCGAATAATTGTTTTATACAAATTGGTGTCCTTAAACAAGACACGGCTCCTAAAATAGGGACTGAGGCCATAATAACAGCGGTTGGCACATAGGACTCGTCGTTTAATTTCGGAGTCCAAAGCATTTCTTGGGTTATGAGCGATCCAAGATACACTTATTCGGGGAATTTTCCAAAAGTATATCCTCCGATCCAGATTTCTTCACCGGGCCTGGGGGATTTCCTCTGTGACCTTGTATTTGATCTTTTCTACATTCACTTCAAGCCCCATTTTCCTTGCTGCTTCCACTAATTTTATAAATTCATCAGAGACAGCTTGGAAAGAGCGTCCAGCAGTGTCAATGTCATCAGCATAAGCAAGAAGCTGTATTGTTCTGCTGAATATTGTTCCGACCTCTAAAGGCCTTTTCAAGAGCTAAATCAAAGAGGAGGCAGACCAATGCATCCCCCTCTTCCTGAGACAAATTCATCAGATCTTGCTCCCCCAATCTGCACCATGCACCTCACCTCTCTCATGGTTATTTTAACCATTCTAATTAACTTCTCAGGGATGTTGAATTCTCTCATTCCTTTATACAACTGTCCCCTATGAATGCTGTCATATGCTCCTTTGAAGTCAACAAATATATGGTGAATTTTAATCCCGTATTCGCGTCCTTCCTCAAGCATGTTGCGTAAGCAGAATATTTGGTCAGTTGTGGATCGTCCTTTAGTACACACTGTTACAGACCTAAACTCTTTTCTGCAAAGGGGAGTAGGCGCTGAAAGACCATCTTGGACACCAATTCATATGTACATCTTAATATGATTTAATAATAACATATCGAATTAAATTTATATTCCTAATAAATAATTAAATAGTCATTCCCAAAACAATATAGAAAAGTGTACATCTTAGTATGATTTAGTATTTCAATGATATAGCGAATTAAATTTTTATTCCTAATAAATAATTAAATAGTTACTCCTAATACAACATAAAAAAGTGTACATCTTAATATAATTAAAAAATATAATGAATTATCGTTTTAAGCCTCGCCCTTGACAGTATCCCATGTTTTGGTATTTATTAAATAGTAATTGGTTCGGTATTTAGAAGATTTTCCAAGGATGATTGTTTACTGTTTTGAACAATATAGTCTCCCAGGTAATTTTCCCTGTGAATTCTCAGTGTGGGACATTGCAATAACAAATGTCCTAAGTTTTGGGTGACATATTCTGGACACCATCTACATTATCCCGTTTTTATAATCAAAGTAGTAGTCTTGTGCACAAGTTCCAACGAATCTGAAAATCTGAAATTGGCTAATCCTTAATTTTTGCCTTATGTACAATTAAGTAATATGTATTTTAGCTAGTACATAAAATGAATATTTGTCACCGGTATTGTTTTGTTTTTTCAGTTATGAGTAGTCTTGCTGCTTTCATAGAAGATGAAAAGAATGATGAAGCTCATCCTACTCGTAAGTTTTAATTTTTAAAATTGATTGATATGGAGGGAGTCGACGATAAAGGTTCATTATCTCCTTAGTGATAATTTTTTTAATAGAATTCTTTTAGCTAAGTAACTTTATAGACAGAGAAGAATAGGTAAGTAACAGCGAAAGAAATATATACAATTGATTATTTTCTAATTCTCTTCCTTAAAAGATAATATATGAAGAAGGCGATGATGTTTGAAGAGGTAATTAATGTAATATCAATTTATTATGTATTCAAGGTTCACAGATGAAAAGAGAAACAAACGAGTTATTCTTTCAAACTTTTCGTATTATTGTTTTTGTTTTTTTTCGAGAAGAATTGCCGTATTCAAAATATTCCTTTTTTTGAATGATTATTTTCTTTTCTTATATTTTTATTAACTTGTTCGAAACTGGTAGCTTTATTATTAACAACTAAAAATATCCAAATAGTCTCAACCGTCTTTTTTATTATGCCCAACGC
This sequence comes from Halyomorpha halys, assembly GCF_000696795.3. Taxonomy (NCBI): domain Eukaryota; kingdom Metazoa; phylum Arthropoda; class Insecta; order Hemiptera; family Pentatomidae; genus Halyomorpha; species Halyomorpha halys. The sequence continues at coordinate 166,026 of NW_027107638.1, read as the reverse complement.
AATTTAACAGTCAAAATAAACCTATAAAACTAAACTAATAAGAAAAAAAATTTTAAATTTACTAATAAATTTGCACCATTCTGTTTTAATTTACCTGTATTTATCATAATAAAATTTATTAATAACTTCTATTCTTTCCAAATCCCGTATATTACTCTCATTAACCTAGCACAACATTATTGTTCAACCAACTTCAAAAACCATGTTTGATATATTATCATTTTATTTAACACTACATTTTTGTCTATTTTATTATTCAAAATACTATAAAATATAGTTATGAACAATTATCTAAAATTAAACTATTTTCATCTTAAATTAATTTTACATAAAATCTCTACATGATGTTGGTTTTTTCGTATTCTTTTGAATTGCTACGTACTTTCCAGTCACCATTCATATCAAATAATATCCAAATTTATTTTAGGAAGTTGCACTTTTGAAGCCCAAAACAATTTTTTTTCATCCGTTATTTTTATCATATCTTTAATGAGGATTTGGTATAAATAAATGGCAGACTAAGTCCTGTGTGGAGATGGTGAGATGACATATTTACATGTACGGAAACGGCGGACTTAATTTCAGATAGGAGTGACGTGAATAAAGCTTAAGTATACTGGGCTGTACGAAATAAAATGGCAGAAATGCATCCTTTGGCGCAGAATTATATATATATATAGAAATTTATTCATTCATGCTGCCCAAAGACATCGGGTTACCACATTACACAGCATACTGATCAATCCGTGATCGGACATATATAAATTACACTTTTTTTCTTTCCGTTCTATTTTACTTTACTTTACTTTATTCCTTTTTTTCTTTCCGTTCTATTTTACTTTACTTACTTTACCCTTATTTCATTTTATCAACAAATTCCCCTATATAACAAATATTAGAATATCAAAAATAATAAAGTAATAAATAAATAAAACAAAAAAATATTTACAAAAGTATATTTACATTTACAGAACTATATTTACAAAAGTTCAATAAGAAGAAATAAATGTACACAGAATCAAAAAAGCAGAAAAAAAATAATTCTTACCAATAAAAAAAAAAAATAATAAAAAAACTTATAGGTTGACTTAACCTTAACATACATGCTCTAGCTTAACCTTATTAACTAAATTTATATTATTAAACAAAAGAGGAATATAAAATAAAAAATAAGATAAAGATTAGTTCGTGCCACCACTCTCCTGTATAGGATGTGCTGAAGAAAAGCAGTCACCACTGCACAATATCCACACTTCTCATGTTAATGACCGTCCTTTGAAGTAAGACACCACAATTTAGCAAAACAAAACATTACGATAATATCTCTTATAAGGTGATTTTCGATACAAACAGTCAAGATACAGGGCCTGATAAACTATCACCACTTCATATTGAACAATTGTAACGTGTTTTTTTTTAATTATTCGGAGACTATTCATATCTCGGAACATTGCAAATATTAATTTGAAAGATAATAATTTTTTTATAAGCTCTACTAAAATGAATAGTTTTATTTTATTATTAAGTATGTTAATTTGTTTGTAGGTGCCGAGGATGGTTACCGTAGAATTGAGAACTCCTATCGCTGGCCCCAACGTGATTATAAATCTGTTACATCTCAAGGATTGAAAAGACGTGTAAAAGCCCGACATACAGTTGAAAAACCTCATCAATGCCCCAACTGTGATTATAAATCTGTGACTTCTAAAGGGTTGAGATTGCACATAATGTACCGTCATACAGTTAAAAGGCCTTATCAATGTCCTCACTGTGATTTTAAATCTGCTATATCTAACAATTTAAAAAGACATATAATGTACCGTCATACAATGGAGAGGCCTTATCAATGTCCTCACTGTGATTTTAAATCTGCTAAATCTTTTAATTTAAAAAAACATATGATGTACCGTCATACAGATGAGAAGCCTCATCAATGTCCTCACTGTAATTTTAAATCTGTTATACCTGGAAATTTGAAAAAACATATAACGTACCGTCATGCAGGTGAGCAGCCTCAACAGTGCCCTCACTGTGATTTTAAACCTGTTTCAGAACATTTGGAAAACCATATAGTGGCTTGTCATACAGATGAAAAGGCTTATCATTGTACATAATGGTTATTTCAACTGTTACCCATCAAAAGTTAAAAAACATATAATGGGTTTTCATACAGAAGTGAGGCCTTATCAGGGGTTATTGTAAAATAATGAACTGGATCCGGGAATAAGGAAACCTAATATAGGCTCTTCTAAAGGCGAGAAACCCAACTACTGTCCACATTATAACTTCCAAGCTTAATAATTTCAGTAATTAAATATTTTTATAAATTAATTAATTAAT
>NW_027107638.1:154886-163626 GCF_000696795.3 Halyomorpha halys | reverse complement strand
TTTTATAAAATTATATAAGATGAATAGTTTTCCTTGCCCAGGATCACATTCATCTTCATTTAACAAATCCAAAAAAAGTTATTTTAATACATCTATGCTAAAATATTTAATTATTAATTTGTCATAATATTAATAATAATTAAATCAGCCGCGCTTATGATCTCGTGGGTATTAAGATTTCGTTGTCTTGACTCGTCTTCTTCTTCTTCGATATTTTGGACCTTCCGGAGGGACTCTTTGTTGGTCGCTGCACGTGTCTCCTTTGTCGGTTTTCTTCCCTTGATTCTGCCTGGATTATTTGGCGCCTTTCCCATAACGTACTGAAATCTCCTGCGACGACGAAGCACCGTTTCGGTCTTTATGTGAGAACCTGTAGGCGTATCGGATATTGCCCTCGTTGCATGGGTACCCGTCTTTCCTTCGGAATCAAAAGGATATATTATACGTCCACTAATACCCTCCGCTATATATTTAATACCTAGACCGGCCGCACCAACTATAGAATGCCAACTGCCTTTTAAGGCATTCCTTACAAACGCCTTTATAGCTATAGCGTCAGCCTGTTTATCAGCAAATCCACGTGCCTGCTCATATAAGTGTTCTCTTGTTATACCATCGACGGCATCTTTAGGTACTTTATTATAATCGCTTTTATCCGGTCCTAAATAATTATGTGAACGCCACATTACCTACCTAACGTTGTCGAAATGTAGTATAATCCACAGTCTTATTCAAATATTCTTCCTCCGAACTAAACACGTCCACCAATTAACATCCACTTCATAATCTGTAAATACGAAATATTTTAAAATTAATATATGTAATATATATAAATAATATTTACAACAGCCTCCCCCTTGCCCCAAAAATCAAAAAATATGTCGTACAATCAAAGATGCCCACTTAGAAGTGAAAATTACATTTGATCTTAGCCCTTTGTCGGCCATACGGGATGGTTTTACTACAGGTAACCCACCTATGCTGACCAGAAATGGAAGGTTGATTGTTCATACTGTGAAGATGACCAAACCTTAACATCATCGGCCTCTATGGCCTTTGTTTAGATTAATAACTGATCTTAAATAGAAAGTATAGACACATATTTATACACAGAATGTTTATAAAATAACTACCAACCATCATGAAGATGAAGAACCTCTTGAATAATTTTGGATACAAATTAGTATGCCTGATAATTTAAAATGACATAGAAATCGTTAAAACTCATCCATGTGTAGTTGAGAGGTTATGATTTGGGCGAATTTCGAAAAGAAACGATTTATCTAATGACCCACCATTTAGTTTATTTGTATTTAATAGTTATTATGGCCGCATATCTCATTAAAACAAAAAAACATTGACTGAATCAAAAATAAGACATTAAGTAACATAAATGGTATCGATTCGGCTCTCAAGCAGGGTAAAATTTACTTTCTTCTTAAAATAACTTACTTTATTTCTTTAAAATAACATTTGGTTAAAGGTTATAATATTTGTGTTAGATGTGTATTTTGCTTCCGTTGTGCTCATTTTCATAATAAAACACCTTGATAGTCCAAGGGCCTAAGGGAAAAAAGTGTTTCACCCTAAGTTTTGGATTAATTTAATAAAAATGAAGGTTATAATCAGTGCTGCCGACTCACTCGACCAAAAAATACCCGCTTGGCGCCTTGAAAATACCCGTTTTATCCCAAAAAAATACCCACTACTTAACCCGTTCTTGGAGAATCGTTATAACTGTAGCTGTATGACAGTTACGGTCTTGATCGTACTGTCGCATTAGCTCTAGCGTGATAGTTGATAGTTCAACTGTCACGTTGACTATCACATTTATATGCCTTGACAGTGAACAATCGTATAGTCTCAGTTATTGCGACCAAAGTCGCTGCTACTATCATGGTGTAACTTTTTTATAGTTACAGTTATCACAGTATTTACTATTGCGGCAGTATTGACGAACTGGGTCTGACGTGATAGTTGATAGTACAAATAAAATCAGTGGACTAACTGCCGCGTTAACTGTCATATGTATACCTCTTTTGGCTGAACAACTTATAATCAGCTATAAACCACAAGTAATTTTCCACAAATCCATTCCTTTTATTAATACCTCAATATTTGGTAATCGTTTCGAACTTGTGTATCTTTTTTTAAGGCTGATAGTACAAAAATAGTCATAATAGTAATTTTTAAAACTGAAACAGCCTTAAATTTTTCGTTCTACGAACATCAGCCTTATTACAAAACATTACACTAAAAACATGAATTATAATCATAAATCTAACCATCTAATCCAGAAACAAATTTACTTGAGACCTTAAAATTGTCTGCACCCCGAGCCCCAAAAATAACAGCGCCGGATCCAAAAGAAAATAAATAAAATTATATTCATCCCATTCCTCAAAAATAAATCGGTCCCAGGCCCCAAAAAGAAATATATCATCGGCTCCAATTGGTATAGGTACGCCTATGTCTTAAATTCAATAACTAAGGAAAAATAATAACAATAAAAAGTCTCTAATGATTACTTGAAAAAAAAACTTCTCGAAGGACTAGTGCGTCACTGCACAAGCACGCCTACATATAATGTAAACCCATTTTACCCGAAATACCCGATTACCCGACAATCACCCCCTAAGGTGAAAAAGACCCGAAAATCTAGTAACTATCCCAAATTGTAATTATTATCTTTCGGTTCCAAAGAATTTCCTTGTGCCACGCCCCCGGTATCATATAGCCTATCTGTTGGTCTTCACTTTTCCTGGAATGTTCTTTATAAACCTTCATCCAAGGTTACAATGTACATCTTTCAGGAGAGAATTAGGAATTATGAATTGATGTTAGGACATACTTTTTTTTTTAAATAACTTATATAGTCTTTATATTTTTTCTGTTTTTAAATATTTATAAGTTGAAATTTTTATATTTTGAAGAAAAGAAAAACTGATCAGAAATTGTTTCAATAGTGAATTAAACTGTTAATTTAATATTTAGTTGAAGAAAAAAATGAATATTATAAAAACTAAAAACAGAAGAAAATGAACTTCACATTTCAAGGTTGATTATATCAAGAGGTAAGACAATTAAACTCTTAAATTTTCAACGTTGAACGTACCTCTTTGGAACATAAGCGAAACCTATACTACTAGTTGTGATGGTTCGTTTGAATTTTGATCAGCTCTGTGAAAATGGATGAAATTGGTGAGGAACTTTTATATTTATAGTCATTAGCATAATTAGATGTAGTGAAAGTACTCTTCCTTATTTAATGGTTCATAAACAACGTTTCGGGCTATAACTCCATCATCAGGTATTGACAAACAAATTCACACTATTCATACAACCCTAAATTAATATACCACATTTTTTTTTTAATTTAAAACAATTACCTTATATAAATAAAGTATATCACATTTAACTAGCCTCCTTATTAGTAATAAATATATTAACAATAATCATATTGCTGCCAGTTTTATAATAAATTAATAAATAAAATTTCATATATAATATTTTGTCACAGTAGTATTAAACTCTTGTAACAACTTAATCATTTTTTAAGCTGAAAGACATTTGAGATTGTCTACTCCTGGGTCTTATAAAGATGAAGTATGTAATACATAAATATTTATTTAAAAAAATATCAATTCTTATAGCAAGAACCTACTCCTTCTATGCTATGTATGGCTATAACTTCTGTGATTTATAGTGAAAAAGTTATAGCATCTAGAAGTGAAAGAGTATCTTGTATGCATTAATATATGGTTTGGTATTTTATTAAGATATGCTCAAAGATATAATAGTTGAGGTGTGCAGAAAACTAGGGAATCTGGTTTCAATTAAGATTTACTATTCCTGATTAATAACATCTTGGTTTTGTTACAAATCTCTTCAATGTGAGTGGGGATGTGGAAATTTATTCCATAAAATAACATTCTTAAGACCAAAATAAAAACGTCATTTTCTTCTCGCAGAATGTACTAGGGTATGTAAAGTATTATCTCTATCAACTCAAATTCAATAGTTATTATTTTATTCTCTTTAATTTGATGATTCCAAAACAATTATAAAAATAAGAAAAAATGTATATTCCTGTTCTGTATTTTACTCGATAGAAACTAGCCTTTGGATGACTGTTGTGTTTTCTTTTTTTAGATTTGACAATATATTATATTTTATTCATGAATTTATTTTCATCTCTCTTTTCTTTTTATTTTTCAGAAATCAATAACTTTTCTATTTTTGTTAAAGAAGAAAAGAATGACGAAATCGAAGCTGAAAGTAAGTTTTTCTTTTCAAATTTGTTATATATCCAATAGTATGAATATATCACAATTAAATTTGAACTTAATTCAAAATTAAAATTTTTAATTTTGCATTTTCACTTTTTCCAATGGAAACCATTACACAAAACGATCAGTCTGTATAAGGCTAAAACTAGGAATCAATTTACATTCCAGAAAATATAAATTATACAGTAAATTTTAAATCAGATTCTAACGGACTAAACCACCATTATTCTGAAATTTTAAGTAAAATGAATATGTAATTATTAGAAAAAAGTTAGTTATAAGATAAATGTTCAAATCCTTGAATTGTGCAGATGTATATATAATATATGTACACATATAAAAGCATGTTTAGGTGAGTGCATATGTGAACAAATAAAAAAGAGAGAGGGTATATGAATGTAAATAAATAATATATACATAATAAAAATACAGTAATTATGGATTTAAGAAATGATAAGTTATAAACAAATAAATTAAAATTGAACGTTAATTAAATTGTATTAATGTAATAAAAAAAATAAATAAATAAACAAAAAATTATTTTTAATGATTAGGTGAAATAGAGTCCTAACCTGTTAAAGGTAGGTTCTGTTAAAAATGAAAGAGTAAGGATTAATACAGCATTTGGGAGAATCAACGCTAATCAAGTTTGCTTTGTCTAGTTCTATCTTTTATCTTATTTTTGTTGTCAGGCATAATACAATTATTCTGACCTTAAACTTATGGTAGTTTCATTTACTCTGATAAATGTCAAGATTTTTTTTATGCTTGAATGATTGACCGTATCTTTCAAAATATAAAGATGGTGGTGTTTGCGGTAAAAAAGGAACAACAAAAATTCATTCATTTTGTTCATTTTTCAACCCCCTCCTTCCCCCCCCCTCCCGACCATCTCCTTCGTATTTTGTTAACAATTTTTTGTTTACTTTAAAAATAAGTAATGCATATTTTAGTACTTGATAGCTTTGAGTGTAAACACTACATTCTGCAAATAAATTTTGTTCTGATATAGTAAATATGAGTTCACATTTATTATAAAAATCTCAGAAATGTCACTAAAAATAATTCATATTTTAGTACTTGATAGTTTTGAGTGTAAAAACTACTTTTTTTTTAATATATTTTGTTCTGGTATAGTAAATATGAGTTAAAATCACATTTATTATAAAAATCTAAGAAATGTCACTCCTTGTAAATGTTTTCTAACTTCTGGAGATGTTAATAACATTCGAGAGAGTGCCTGAATATTATTATTACTTCATATTATTTACGCCGGTTTTAGGCTTTGATATAATAACATTTATGAATTTGAATTTTTTTTTAACCTCTTAAACTCATGAATAATTATTTTTTACCATTCAGTTAATACTGAATAAAATGAATTAATCATATTTTAGCTTCTGCAGAGTTTCAAAATTGAGCATCTTGAAAATTTGTTTAAAAAACACCCATATAGTCAATGAAACTTTGATTAATACTTATTTCTGTTGTTTTATTTTTCAGGTATGAGTAAACACAGTGTTTTTATAAAAGAAGAAAAGGAAGATGAAATTCAAGGTAAAAGTAAGTTTTTTATTTTTTTTATAGTCGATTTTCCAATAAAGAAGTGGGCTTCCTTAATCGAGATTTTTTGTAACCTTCTTCCAGAAAATTCTACCTTGGGACTATTAGTCTACTATAGTATCCACCTGTAGTCCTTTCAAGTATTCCTCCGATTTATTATCCCAAGTCTTTCTTTGTTTACCTTGTCTTATTCTTCTATCTATTTTCTACCTTGCACTTCCTTTTATAATCTTTCTTTTACCAATTTAGTTGCAAATACGTAACAAGAGAGTGAGTCGTATTTCTATTATGGTGAGCAAAAATATTCAAAATAAAAACATTACATTTTTAATTGCCCTATAGAAATTAATTTCTGGTCATGGTCAATATATGTCAGTTAATGAAGTATTGTGGCTGCATATTTTGGTTATTCATATAATATAATCAATAACTATAATTTTTTCTTGCTTGATTTAATTTACTCTTATATTTTTTTGAACTGTTTCTTTGATTGTTTTGTTTAAATATTATTTTATCTTTGAAGATGAACTTAGTCATGTGAAACATGAAGGGGAGGATTTCATTTCAGATGATGGTGAGAAACATTTAAATTATTTATTAATTAGAACTATATATAATTTTATCTTAAATCTCTATTCACCTAAACTATATCTATTTATCCTTAAAACCTTCTTACAATTTTTTGTTTTACTTCTGGAATGTTCCAGTTATAGTTGATTTTTATTCAAAGAAATTGTTATGTTTAAAAACTCTTTACTTTTATTTATCTTTAAAATAATTACTTCTTATTATAAATGAACCAGTGAGTTAAGGATCAATTTTGGGGAGATATTAAGAGTCTGGTGGGTTCCTTACTCTGTCAGAATAAGCACTTCATTTTGGAACATAAAAAAATGTGTTTTTGGGAGTATAACTCCATAAGTCTTGTTAACCTTGCTATAACGCAGGCCAAGGGGAAATTAACCAACCTGTGTTATAGGTTTAAGTGCACTCACGATAAGAGGCCTAGTAAAATATAAATCATTGGAGGAGGAATATCCATGTTTAAAAACCAGAGTTAATAAGTTAAAGACTTTTTCGGAGGCTGGCAACACTGAGTGCTGGGTAACCTAGCAAGTATGGTGTTCTAAGAACCTTCTAGTCATGTTAATTATTCTCTTATACTGTGTATCACTATCTTTTGTTTATATCAATATATTTTTATCAAGATTATAAGGACTTATTATTTATATTTAAATCACCAACAAACCTACAAATTACAGGATATGGTTCAATCTTACATCCCTCACGTTATCCAACTGAGCTCTTACCAGTGTAGCCCATTGTACACAGTTGCTGAAAGCTCCCCAATTAGAGCCTTTTAATAAATTGAATAATTGTTCAGGAAACCAGGTCCACTGTCCGAAATATTTTATTCTGATTTCACTGTACTTGTGACAGGTCCCCAAGAAGTGAAACATATCTTCCTTTTCTTTTGAGTTACATATCGGGCAGTTATTGATGCCATCATGCATCCATACGTTAACTCTTAAATTCAGTAATTCTGCGCTACACTGGAAAATCTACCGCATCGATACCTGATCAAAATTATCATTTAAATAAGGCATATATTTTCTATCAATTGTTCTTTATATAGTAATATACCTTTTCTTTGCATCTATTTCTGTTCTTGAAATCCAAAGTATTTTATTTTAGCTGATGACCATCATTATTACATTTGTAATACTAGTTAGTGCATTTATTCAAGTTTTCATTTTCACATTTTATAATAGTTTTTACATAAACTAATTGTTATGTATCTTGTTTTCTTTTTTAGGAGAGAGTAACTCAAATATCTTTATCAAGGAAGAACAGACAGATGAAATGGATGCTGAAGGTAAGTCTTCTATTAATATAACCCTTATTTATATTCTCATTTTTTGAGATGTCTGATAAATATATATTTATTTTTTCTTCACTAAATTTTGGCACTATGATCTGTTCTCTTGATAAAATAAGATTAAAATAGGGTTTTCAATATAGTTTTGTTTTGATTTTCTAGGCAATATAATAAAAGTGGGGTTGAATTTCAGTCAAAATATCTATCAGTCAGTAAAATTTCTTTTTTGTGGTTCTTATGGTTTTAGGAACCTCTAAAGGCCCTCCAAATCAAGTTAAAAGGATGTGTATATATGAATTGATTTGATGTTAGAAAAGGAAGCGCTTTTTGGGTTTTTCAATTTGCAACTCGTTCCTTCTTCTGTTTTTTCTGGGATTAAGAAAGTATTATTGAATCTATTCAACTTTAATTTTTTTTTTCTGGTCCAACTAACTACTGCTATAGGAATATTGAATTAACTTTTTACCCTACGTTTCTGCTCCATGTCCAATCAACTAATATGTATTATTGTTAAGAAATGAAATTAAAAATAGTTTATTATTCTGGGACTAAGTCCCTTTAATATAACTTATATATTGTAATAATTTATTATTTATTAAAAATAAAATAAAAAGAATTTTAATCGTTTTTTAAACTTAATTTCAAATATTAAAGATGACTGGGTTCCAATTAAGAACTTTACTACTTAATGGATAATATAATTTTATTATATAAAAAGACTTAATCTCAGGGCTTGTAGTTGCTAGACAATCAGAATACAGGCATTTACAATAATTTCAATTAATTAAATTAAAATCTAGTTTACATTTGTATCTATTTTTATGTATACAAAACTAACCAAGCTAACAATCTTCCTTTTATGATCCTTGGTGTCTTCTTTTTTCTATTGTTCTGGAGTCCAAAATGGCTTCCTACTCTTGCTGGACAGAAATTCATGAGGACCTCCTCATCCTGGAGACATCCTTTCACCTGCCCGTCCACACAACGACTGAATCTCTTCCAAAACGAA
>NW_027107638.1:140801-153011 GCF_000696795.3 Halyomorpha halys | reverse complement strand
AAAAAAAATTATTCCTGAAGCAGACCGACAGCCACCATATTTTGATAAACTGGGTTATTGAATTTATTCTTTAAGCTCATTGTATATTACAGTGTTTACAAAAATTGATTATTATGATTGATACGAAAATTATCTTATTCCATTGTTTTCAGGTGATTCTTTTGTTTTTATAAAAGAAGAAAAGATTGATGAAACTGAGACTTCTTGTAAGTTTTATCTTTTTAATTTATTTTAATATAATATAGGTTTCATATAACATTTATATATAATGTATATTTGAATATGTTGTTTTTTAGGGATGAGTGACTCTTCTGATGCCATGAAAGGAGAGAAAACAGATGAAATCGAGCCTTCTTGTTAGTTATCAATTTTATTGATCTCTCATATTCTAGATTTCATGTAAAGTTATTATTTTTTAATTATGTTGTTTTTCTTCTAGGTATGAATGAACCTTTTGTCGTTATCAAAGAAGAAAATATTAATGGAAATGAGGTTTCTTGTTAGTCTTTTTAGAATATGTGATTATTCCATAATATTGGAAGCTTTTTCTAAATTGTTTTTTGTTAATCATTATTGTTTTTGTTTCCTTTATCAGGTATGAGTAACTCTGATGGTTCCATAGAAGAAGAAAAGACTAAAGAAGTTGAGCCTAATTGTAAGTTTTTTTTTTTTAAATGTTCGTATTGTGCTATTATTACAATGTCAGTAAAAATATTGCAGTGGTGCTGTTGTTCATGCTTTGACCTGCTATGCATTAAAAGACTATTGAGGAATTTCTTGGACTGCTGTTCGATTTGTTTTAATGCAACATTACTACATGATTTATTCTTAATCTTTTATAACCTGCATCCCCCAGCATTCAATGCAGTCTTATTTCTTAAGATTTTTGTCAGGTTACGTACTCTCCAGTTTTAGATATGTTCATTTTAACTTTTAAGTGTTCAGATAGGATTGGTTACAGTTAATTTGTAAAATTTATCTGTGAAAGTAGAGATTAATACAAAACAATCCATTAATTATTCAGCAATTGATGGAGGGTTAACAAGATAAATTTGTTCCCTGTGCAGGTAATTTATAAACTCGAATAATTTTTGAGTAAATAATATCTGGACCTACAATCCATTAAAACTATCAAGATGTATTCCGAACTATTATTCAATATGCTCTCAATACTCCAGCACCATAATCGCTTCCCACCTTTGTGTGTATACATAGTTAAAGTATAAAAGAATGGCATTTGGCATAGCTTCAGCTTCTGCTAAGTCTTCCAATTTTCATGGAAAAACTTCTCATTGTAATCCCAAGAGTTTGTGAGCTACTGGAAGATGTTATTATCACTGAAACATTGGATGATGTTATTATCAGTGGAACATTAAGCAGTCAACCCTTGGAATCTATGACAAAGTTTCTCTTAAAAATTAAAACAGCAGGTTGAAAATTGCAAAATGCCTGTTTAAAAAAAAAATCTTTATTTAGTTACAATAATTATGCAAAACTCATCCCCACATGTGAGAATATGGAAGCCACAAAACACATCCCCTCTTACCCTCCCAAGAATTTCAAGGAGCTAAGAATATTCATTAATAAAGGAATTGCTTAAAATGAATAATATTAATGGAATGGCTTAAAAGCCAAGCGTTACTGACTTAATGAAAGACATATACAATCTAAGCTGTTTCTAGATGAACTCTCTTGGGGCTGAAGCGATATAAGTTCATCATAATGTTATGGTATTTTTCTCTTTAATACTACGATGTTATAATATGGATGGTGCACAATAGGCCTTATAGTTCATAGTGCTTTTAGCCAGGAAGAAAAAAAGAGTTCCTTGGTCTGATCAATTATCACAGACGATTTTTCTCTCACTTGAAATATGTAGGTCATTATTAGCCAAAGCAAATTGACTTAACAGTTCATGAAAGTTATTTTTAGGTTGTTAAGAACTCTAAGTCATCCACTAGGACGATTATTAGAGTTCTGCAGAAAAACTTAAACCTGTATTTTAACACATCTGAGATTGATTTAGGAGGAATTTATAGGAATTAGGATTAATTTTTTTTGAGTTCTAGTAGTATCCATAAGAGTTCTAGAGTTCTCGATTATTTATAGGAATAGTTCTGATGTTTAAAACACCAATAATACCGGTCAAATGCCCACGCGTAAAGTACGTATTTTGTGAAACTTTAACACCGTATATCTATTTTCCTGGCAAGATTAGGGATTTATGCAATAAGGATAATTTTTAGAACTCTTGGGGGGGGGCCAACAGAACCCCCGAAAAATGAAAGAAAAATTTCTAAAATTCTTTTAATTCTAGTAGCTCCTATATGTGATTTAAAGATTCTAATAAAAAAAAGAAACATTTGTGTTATTTAATACAACATAAATACCAATTAAAAATTACGCGCGACTTTTGTGAAAATTTGACACCGAATATCGTTTTCACTGAAAACAATACGATATTTTTTCATTAGGATAATTTTTAGAACTCTTGGGGGGGCCAACAGAACTCTCAACAGAACTTCCAAAAAACCAAAAAAAAATTTTCCAAAAATTTTTGATCGCACATTTGTAACTTATGAAGTCATAGAAATTAAAAATTCTTTGAGTTCCTGTAGCTCCTATATGTGATTTAAAGATTCTAATAAAAAAAAGAAACATTTGTGTTATTTAATACAACAAAAATACCAATTAAAGATTACGCGCGACTTTTGTGAAAATTTGACACCGAATATCTTTTTTTCTAGCAACATTAGAGATTTATTCAATAAGGATAATTTTTAGAACTCGCTGGGGGACCATCAGAACTCCGATCAGAACTCCTGATAGAACTCCGATCAGAACTCCTCCTGAAAAACCAAAAAAATATTTTCCCTAAAAAATATTTCTAAGTCGGAAAAAACTGCCAATATCCGACCGTATATCTTTTTTTCTGGCAACATTACGATATTTTTTCATTAGGATATATTTTAGAACTCGCTGGGGGGCCAACAGAATATATTTTAGAACTCGCTGGGGGGCCAACACAGAACTCCGATCAGAACTCCTGAAAAACCAAAAAAAAATTTTCCCTCAAAAATATTTCTAAGTCGAAAAAATCTGCCAATATCCGACCGTATATCTTTTTTTCTGGCAACATTACGATATTTTTTCAATAAGGATAATTTATAGAACTCGCTGGGGGGCCAACAGAACTCCGATCAGAACTCCTGAAAAACCAAAAAAATATTTTCCCTCAAAATATATCTAAGTCGAAAAAATCTGCCAATATCCGACTGTTTATCTTTTTTTCTAGCAACATTAGATATTTATCAATAAATCAATTTAATATCCAAAACAGTCTCAACACTATTTATTTATTTGTCCTACGTTTCGGCCCTTCTAGCCATCCTCAGGGACCTCTAAACATTTAACAGCTTAAATTACAACTTCACTTTTAAACATTTACAATAACATTATTATTTATTATATAATATAACATACCTTCAACATAAATAGTGTTGAGACTGTTTTGGATATTAAATTGATTTATTGATAAATATTACCTGGTCTCGAAAAATTTTTGAAATAATATAATTAGATATTTATTCAATAAGGATAATTTTTAGAACTCGCTGGGGGGCCAACAGAACTCCGATCAGAACTACTGTAAAACCAAAAGAAAATTTTGCCTCAAAACTATTTCTAAGTCGGAAAAAACTGCCAATATCCGACCGTTTATCTTTTTTTCTAGCAACATTAGAGATTTATTCAATCAGGATAATTTTTAGAACTCGCTGGGGGGCCAACAGAACTCCTGTAAAACCAAAAAAAAATTTTGCCTCAAAAATATTTCTAAGTCGAAAAAATCTGTGGAAATCGGACCGTATATCTTTTGTTCTAGCAACATTAGAGATTTATTCAATAAGGATAATTTTTAGAACTCGCTGGGGGGAAAAAAAAGATAAACCGGCGGATATTGGCTGAATTTTTCGACTTAGAAATATTTTTGAGGGAAAATATTTTTTTGGTTTTTCAGGAGTTCTGATCAGAGTTCTGTTGGCCCCCCAGCGAGTTCTATAAATTATCCTTATTGAATAAATCTCTAATGTTGGTAGAAAAAAAGATATTCGGTGTCAAATTTTCACAAAAGTCGCGCGTAATCTTTAATTGGTATTTTTGTTGTATTAAATAACACAAATGTTTCTTTTTTTTATTAGAATCTTTAAATCACATATAGGAGCTACAGGCACTCAATGAATTTTTAATTTCTACGACTTCATAAGTTACAAATGTGCGATCAAAAATTTTTGAAAATTTTTTTTCATTTTTCGGGGGTTCTGTTGAGTGTTCTGTTGGCCCCCCCAAGAGTTCTAAAAATTATCCTTATTAAATAAATCCGTAATGTTGCCAGGAAAATAGATATACGGTGCTAAAGTTTCACAAAATACGTATTTTACGCGCGTGCATTTGACCGGTATTATTGGTGTTTTAAACATCAGAACTATTCCTATAAATAATCGAAAACTCTAGAACTCTTATGGATACTACTAGAACTCAAAAAAAAATTTAAATTTTTCAAGAATGGGGGGCCAACTTCACAGAGGTATTTAGGAGCCTGATTTCATCAAGCTTTAAGCTTAGTTTATGATTGATTAAAGCCTGGAATTTCTTATTTCTTTGTGGTAATGAGAATTATTTATTTTTTAATTAATTTTTTATACAAACTCTGAAATTCATTTATGTAGCAATAATGCTCTACCCAGTCCTTTAGGATCTTCACCTCACCAGAACTTGGATCATGACACTAGGGAGCCTTCATGGAAATCAGTATGTTTCTCTAGAACTCTCTTCTTTTAGGCTTATTTTTTAAGATCTTAAAAGACTCCTTTTTAAGTTCATTGCTTATTTCCATATCTTGTGGACCTAAATTTTTTATACTGGATTTTGGGAATCTTAATACGATAAAAAGCCTTCTTCCAAGTCTCTTTTATAATGGTTTCATCAGCTACTTACCTTGCCTTATGTAGTGTTATTTTGCATATTGAGCCTTAATAAATTCACTTAATGTTTGCACACAATCTTTCAGAAATACTTTTGTGGCTCGTATCTCTAACTTTGGGCTGGGTCTAATTAAGAAATAGTTTCAAGAATTGCCCCTGGTCTCTCAAGTTTGTAAAATCTGCAAAATTATTATTTTATTTTTTTCATTGGATGTTAATATATTTTGTATATTCCTTTTCATATTACAGACTAATATGAATAACTACTTAAGCCGGACTAATATTTTCTTCTGCATTCATTCTCCCTCTGGTCAATTATGGTTTAAAGTATTACCATGTTAACTGGCAGGTCATAAATCAACAGTTTAGAATTTATTTACTAAATATCTAGGTATAGATTTAAAAATCATCATAATCCTTGGAGGATAGCAAAATATCCTGATTTTCCTATAATGTTCATTTTCCCTTTTGAGCTTAAAAGTACTCATTATATGTATCACTAATTTATGTTATAAAATGCTAAAGGTCCTACATTTCAAGAAATTATCGACACTTTTTTTTAATTAAGTTCCAAAAAACATAAAACAATGATTATATTTAATTTACCTCAAGTGTGTAGTCTTATTTTATTTTTGAATATGATAATTTATTCTTTATAGGTGCCAAGGATAGTTGCCTTAAAGTCCAGAAGTTCCACCAATGTCCTCGCTGTGATTTTAAATCTCCTACATCTCAACAGTTAAAAAGGCACGTAATGACACGTCATACAGGGGAGAAACCTCATCATTGTCCTCATTGTGGTTATAAAACAGCATTTTCTCATAATTTAAAACGTCATATAGTGGCCCATCATACAAGTGAGAGGCCTCATCAGTGTTCTTACTGTGATTTTAATTGTGTTACACCTCAGCATTTAAAATACCATATTATGTCCCATCACACTGATGAAAAACCTCATCAATGTTCTGATTGTGACTTTAAATCTGTTACATCTCGAAATTTGAAAAGACATGTAATGGCTCATCATTCAGGTGAGAGGCCTCATCGATGCCCTCACTGTGATTTTAAATCCGTTACATCTCTAGAATTGAAAAGGCACATTATGGCTCGCCATACAGGTGAGAAGCCTTATCATTGTTCTGATTGTGACTTTAAATCTGTTACATCTCAAAATTTGAAAAGACATATAATGGCTCGTCATATAGGTGAGAGGCCTCATCAATGTTCTCATTGTGATTTTAAATCTAGTACACATCAAAATTTAAAATACCATATTATGTTCCGTCACACTGATGAAAAACCTCATCAATGTTCTGATTGTGACTTTAAATCTGTTACATCTCGAAATTTGAAAATACATGTAATGGCTCGTCATTCAGGTGAGAGGCCTCATCAATGTCCTGACTGTGATTTCAAATCTGTTACATCTCAAGAATTGAAAAGGCACATAATGGCTCGTCATGCAGGTAAGAAGCCTTATCATTGTTCATATTGTGACTTTAAATCTGTTACATCTCAAAATTTGAAAAGACATGTAATGGCTCGTCATACAGGTGAGAGGCCTCATCAATGTTCTCATTGTGATTTTAAATCTGTTACGCATCAAAAGTTGAAAAAACATATAATGGCCCGTCATAGAGGTGAGAAGTCTCATTAGTAATTATTATACAATTATGAAATGGAGGTGGAAACATAGTTGTTTCGGGTAACCTAAGGTAATCGAAAGTCTGAATTGGATTGGGGGACTCCCATAATGTAGGGACTACCACCGCCCCATGTGGCCAACTACAAAAGCACCTCCTCCAGTGCTCTCTGTGGGAGAAGAATCAACCTTGCACTAGAGAGCCATCTTTTCTTGCCAACAGGAGTTCCTTTTCTTCACCGTTATTGGCTTTAGTGCAAAAATTATACCTAATTCAGCTTAAATAACATCCATCATCGCCCTCAACAGTTTTTCATAGCCCAATCATTCCAAATTAATTAACACTTCTAACAATAAATGTTTTATTTCGCCCACCCCGTACACCACCTGTAACTTAACAATTATTTTTATTATATACAGTCCACTAAATCCCACCTGCTAATCAAAAGTGAATGTTTGCCTGGCCTTTAGTGGAAGGCGTACTGCAAAAAGTAGTAGTAAATTTAATGAACCTATCAGCCCTGAGATCTTAAGGTTACATATTTTTTATCAAAAAGTTCATTTTCAACTGTCAGTCCCTGGTTTAAATCTCCACTCATAACATTAGCCCTGATGGAAACCTACATTGTCATTCAAAACATCAGCAATTGATAAATAGATGAGAACCATTAAAAGAAGCTTCCTAAAACTGATTTAAAAAATCTATAAATTCAGTCCTAAAAAAATCTGATGAAGCCAAAAACTGCAAATAACATTAAATACCTAGTACCATGTTTTACAACTGTCTTTATGTGTCTAAGGAAATAGATAGTAATATCCCGTCTCTTATAATGAATAGTTATTTCCATAGTCAGACTATTTTAAAAATTAAGTTATGTTTGATTATAGCTCAAATTAAAGAGGCTATTCAGTGGACGATCAGTAGAATGGTCCCCCAGGAACTTCTCCTGCACTAGCCCTCTATGAGGACAGAAATTAGTGAAATTTTAGACTACTGTCACACCCACTGTATAGTCCAGACTATCCATCAGATTATCAGTTCTTTTTTTTTTTTTATTACCCATTTTCTTTTAGAAAAAAAATGTAATAATTTGACAGAGGTTGAAATTGTGATACAAATTTTTTTCAAAACCCATTCAAGATGTATCAGTATGACATTGAAGGAGTGACTGAAAGATCATTGACACCAGAATCATGATGGACTGTATTGGAAATATTAATTTTGTATTGTACTAAAGATATAAAAATATAAACTTTTGGTTTTGAAAAGTGGTCATTAATTTTTTTTAATAAACCCTATTAAAATCACACAAATGTACAAGCAGTTTTCAATGTATTTAGATAACAAATTTTTAAAAGAAAAAAATTTTGTTTCAAAATAAAAATAGTCGAAGAAAATAAGGAGTTGTCTTGGAAAAGGTCACCTACCTCTGATTATGTCTTATATATCAAGAATACAGAAAAAAAAAATACATGTTTCCAACCTCCAGCCTATTATTTGGACGTCATATTGCGCAAATAAAAATTTTCAATTTTTCCTTGCATCTTCCTATTCTCAATTTTTTGAGAAAACTTTTCATATGAACCTTGTAGAGAATAAAATTTAGTATAAGTAGGATACAATAAGTTTGATTTGTTGACCATAAGCTCCAGCCCTGTAGACCTCCAAAGTTTAGAAACATTTTTCGAGCACAGTAAGTGGGAGATCAAAAACTTGGAGTTTTATTTGGATTTTCTTGCACTCAAGTCTAGAGATGTAATAAAACTATACGTATGAAAGATCAAAAAAAATTTTATTTGAAAATTATTTCTCAAAAAAGGATGAATTTAAAAATGTTAACAAATAATTTATTAAACTTCAATGTTTATGAAGCTTTTTTAAAATATAAAAACAATTGTTATATTTAATTTACTTCAAGTGTATAGTTTCATTTAATTTTTGTGTATGATAATTTATTCTTTATAGGTGCCAAGGATAGTAGTCATAGAGTTCAGAAGTTCTTTCAGTGCTCTCAATGTGATTATGAATCTATTAAACTTTGAAATTTAAGAAATCACAAAATGGTCCACCATTTACACGGTATAAAAGACATAAAATTCGCTATCATAAACATGAGAAGTCTTATCAGTGTCATTGTGATTTTAAAGCAGCATTAAATCATCATTTAAACATTTATGTAGTGGCCTGTCATACAGGTGAGAAGCCTCATCAATGTCCTCACGGTGATTTTAAATCTCTTACATCTCAACAGTTAAAAAGACACATAATGACACGTCATACAGGTGAAAAGCCTCACCATTGTCATTGTGATTATAAGACAGCATTATCTCATAATTTAAAACTTCATATTTTGGCCCCTCATACAAATTAGAAGCCCCATCAATGTCCTCACTGTGAATATAAATCTCTGTTACATCTCGAGATTTAAAAAGACATGTAATGGCTCGTCATACTGGTTAGAAGTCTTATTAGCATTATACAATTATGAAATGGGGCTGGAAACAAAAACCTTGGATAAAAAAAAAAAAAAAAAAATGATAATGTGATGGCTTGTCTTAAAATTAAGAAGCCCTACCACTTCTTCATTATAACTGTATTTGTTTGTTGTTATAATTGATTTAATTTCAATAGTTGAATGTGCATATAAATGTCCACCATTCTGGTAAGAACTTTGCAATTGTGCTCAGCCTGACACCTGGGAATGCTTTACAAACTCCGTAAATTCCTACATCCTACATACTTTCTCATTAATAGATTTTTCCAAGTAAACCACAATGGTTCCTATTCATCCCTCTATTCTCAGTCCACTGGTGTTCCTCAAGGTAGTATCCTTGGTTCCATCCTCTACACCGTCTATACAGCTGACATTCCAACCAATCTTAACACTATCCTCACCACATATGCCGATGACACATTTGTGCTCGCTGTGAATAATAACCCATTAATCGTATCCCAAAATCTCCAATCTCTTATCACAGCCCTCGAAGAATGGTGTCGTAATTGGAGGATTAAGATAAATTCCATCAAATCACCTTTACCCTTCGTCGTAAACCTACTGACTGCCCTATAGTTTCATTTAATGATGTTACTCTTACCCCCTGTCGAACAGATACGCTACCTTGGACATTTGGACAAACGATTAACCTGGAATCCTCACACAAGACTGAAAAGACAGGAACTGCTCGTCGATTTCGACTATTACAGCACTTACTAGAAAAACTGTCTTAACTTCTAACACATTACAAAAGACTGATCTACATGACTGTAATAAGGCCAATTGAACATATAGAGTTGAGTTTTAGGGCTCCACTAAATCTTCGAATTCCTCTCGTATTCAATCCTTAAAATTCCAAAATCCTTCGTAAAATCCTCAATGCTTCTTACTTTGTCACAAATAAAATCATACATAAAGACCTTAATATTCCCTATGTAACCGATCTAGCCCGAACCAGATATCACTCCTTCCACTATAAACTCTCTAACCACTCAAACCCCCTAGTTTCTAATCTTGCATCCTCTTCCATTCCTGACAATCCTCCGAGGTGCCTGAAAAGAAGATAGGCACGAGACTAGCTAATGTAAAATCTCATTAGAGTGCTACCAATGGGTAGTTTCTCTACACGCCTGTAACACTCCAATTTAACTTAGATCAGATTTGCTAAATGTATTATAATGTACAGTTGTAAATAGCAGTAAATAAATATTAAAAAAAAATTAATCAATACTTTTTTAAACGTAAAAATAGAATAATATGATAATAAAAAATAAATAAATGTTAAATATTTTAATTGGCACAAGGCATTGGATAGACATAAGACGAAATGGTATCTCCCCAGACATCATTATGGAAATATGTATCTTATTCTGATCACAAAATATTTAAAAAATTTTTTTTTGGTAGAAGTGTTTTGCTGAATAATGATAATTTTGAAATATGAGGAGAAGATGGTTAGGGATGTTCTTTTTAACAGTTTTTACTTGTCATCCTTGCAACGTATTTTTAACATTTTCTGGAACCATTTGTCGTCACCCTCTCACACGCTTTCCTCTTTTAAATATTAAATATTGTCTACTTATTATTTTTTACCCACTTGTAACGTTTTCTGGAACCATTTGTCGTCACCCTCTCACACGCTTTCCTCTTTTAAATATTAAATATTGTCTACTTATTATTTTTTACCCACTTGTAACGTTTTCTCCAAAATACCTCGTCATCTTCGTAACGTATTTTTTAATTCTGAGTCTGGTCGTTCATGGCGCGGACCTTACTTGGCTGTCAGATGTCATGCTAACAGTAAAAAAGAGAATTAAACATAAACGCACCATGTTTTTTTTCTCTATATTTTACCTCCCTCCTTTATTCTTTACCCACGTTATTAGTTATGTTCACCATATATTGTTATTGTTATATTTTCTATTCACTTCTTTTGTCTAACTTAACTTCATACTTTGTTTCTTTATCTTATGTTATAGTTACATACATTTTCTTTATCTCAATTTTATTTTTTCTTTCCATAATTTTAATTTTAAAATATTAATTAACTAAAATATTCATGTTCTTTTGCATTATATAACTTCAAAAATCTTTTTTTTTTTCCTTAATTATGTTATTTTTACTTACTTATTTAATTACCTATATACACATTTTATTTTCCAATTCTTTCATCACTTTAATTTTATTTATTTCATTCTGTACAATTATTTACTTTATGTCATTCTGTTTATATTTTCTTTCTTTATAATATATATATATATAAATTTCTTTGTTAAATATAGCTTTTAAACCTTATTACTTTTTAAAATTATTTATGCTCACTTTCGTTTCTTTAATTCATTTTGTCTACTTCGCTTTCCTCAAACATATTTCTGTAACTAACCTTTCCAACCCAAAAATAATTTTCCCCGCGCATATTCTACCTAGCAGGAGGAAACTTTCACTATAAAGATTCTTAAAGAGAATCTAATTCTAATACTATTTTATATTGTATATGTAATTTTTTAGTTCTTATGCATTTCATAATGAAGCTTAATAGTATTAGTTTGAAAATAAAAGTATAAAAACTACGAAGTACAAGCACTAACACCTTTTGTTTCATAATAGGGACGACTATAACTGATATTATAGGAGTTTAAACTAATAAAGTACAAGACAGCTTTGTACAGGCAAGTGAGATTATATCAAGTACAAATTATGAGATAGTCTTTGAATTTTTATAGAATGAAAAGCATGAAAAATGGCCCACAATGTTTGTTTAAGTAAGGCGCCCCCTCACTTCTGAACATAAATTCATGATGCCATCTAGTGGCAAAGATATGCGGTAAGAAGCCTGGGCAGCCATCTTGGTCCCGAAAACAAAGGGGCTTAAACCAATCGAGACGCATCTTGACCTTGTCGGGGTTGTCTGATCTTAGGCGATTTCTCCAGCCTGATATCTCTTTACAGAAGGCCCACGACAAGGCGTATTCATTATTAGTTAGAAAGGAATACCGGTGCCAGGGGATGAGCCCTGGACACTGACTTAGGTAGAGGAGGTCTAGGTGAGAGAGTCTGAGGCAGAGTAACAGTTCTAGTTGCCGAGATGAAG
>NW_027107638.1:136811-140744 GCF_000696795.3 Halyomorpha halys | reverse complement strand
CCGGAGGGGGGGCAGGTGTTAACGTGTTGAATAACGGATTCGTACAATACTGAAGTGAATCGAAAAATTTGATGTGTCGTCGCTGGATGAACTCCGGGACAGTAGGCAACTCCAACAATTGATGCAGCTCCGGTGGTTTCTTCCTCCTCCACGATGTTGTGCGTACGATTTTCCTTAACATCGAATCCTGAAAAGTTTGAAGAAGGCGCTGATCAAAATTGTAGAAATGATTTTGATTTTTATCTTGTCCCCTTCCATAAGTTGTTCCAATAACAGTCCTTAACGAACTCCACCTTTACAAAAACTGATTCAATCACTTTTATCTTTGAACCAACGATATACTCGAACCAATAATTTAGCTTATGATTCAATATAATCAAATTGAATACATATTATTTCAGAAAGGGGTTAACTTTCTTCTTATTTTTTTTTTAATGACTTAGTTTAAACATAACAGAGCAATCTGTTAATAAGCATTCGTGTCACTCAGTGCTGCTCATCCAGTGAACAGATGGCGAATGAGAATACGCCTCATATAAACAGACACGAGAATAGCGGTTGGCAACGAACACAAGGGGAAAGTTCACAGAGACACACAAGCAGAACAAATAAATAAAAGAACATGTACTCCGAAAATAAGCTTACGTTGGAATGTACCAGTTGGACAGGTTCCTTGTGTAATCACGACAAACTAAGTTCAATGTCGGTCATTGCACTGTTCATTATTGATGGAGCAGGCGGTACCAGTATCTAGGAATGTTTTTTTTCTCAATTGTTGATTGCTTGTATTAAAAACAACAGGATTTTTTTAAGCCGTCTGAGGCCGTCCATGAGGCTGCATTTTCCTGTGAAGGACTAGCAGTGCCATCTACACCCCATGAATACACCAACTGTTATGATCAATAAATTAAAACTGAACTAAGAAATATGATTGCTTCAAGAATGATTGAGTAGTTTATCATTGATGTTGATACACGCAAATAAATAAATATTGAAGAAGTCATACATTAATTTACTAATAACAAATCAAGGAAAGTACTTCTAGTAAATATTTTATTTTGTTAATGTTTGTTACGTATCAAATATAAAAAAATAATAATGTTTTAATAAGTGTGTTATTTATAAAGTTATTATGAAAATAATACGAATAGCACAGCTTTTATCTGGAGGGCACTTATATTTCAAAGAACCTATTGTCACCACTTGGTTAAAGAACGCTTTATAGAACTTTACTGAAAAAATGGGTTCAATAAAAAAAAAAAAAAACTCTTCGTGAAGAAAAACGTTTTTTGTTTATAATCTTAACCTATATTTTATTTTTATTTTACACATATAAAAGTTTAAATTAAAAAAAAAAAATAGAATAAAAAGTAACTTCGTACAAATTAACTATGAAAAGCTCCACAAACTTCATTGGATAATCCGTGGATGTATTTATCTGCTTACACGCAATGGTGTGTACAATATGATATTAATAAAATATAAAATAGAAATCATCAAGCCTGTTTTCTTTATCGGTTTATGCGACTTTCCGAAACTGAACTTGAGAATTAATAAGATTAATGACATCACTCTTCATTTATAATAAATAAATAAAGAGTGTATTATTAATCTAATAATAACAAGTAATATTAATCTTAACTTATGGATCTGTTTGTTACACTCTTCCACGGTATAGACATTTTGAGTGCTTCATTGCATTATAGCCAATTCCTGTTATAGCGTCTGGGATAAATTTCCTAAAACTTTTAAATAGCTGTGTGTAAAATTGTGAAAATATTTGGGAGAAGCTTCGGCCAGTTCCATGTGCATGTTCGATTGATGAATTTTTTAGATGTCTGAGTATATTCGAACGCGCCTGGAGTACACTTCGCTTCACTTTTCCTCTGCTAGACTTACTTCATGTGAACACAAAGAACCAAAGAAATGAAATCCAGGATGGGCAAGTTTTGGCGATTACTTACTCAGTTTCAATTTAATTATTCGGAATGTTGGCTACACTTTATTACAGTCCCAGTCGCAGACTTCTGCGTTAAGCAAACATCTACCTATAATTTAAAATCATTTCCAGGCGTATTACCGATGGATTAATGAGTGAGTAGCTCAGTGGTAAGGCACTTTTCTACTAGCTCCAAGGACCCGAGTTCGAATCCGGTTGTAGCAGATCATTATTTTCTGTTTCACTGTAGCCGAGAGCCCTGTGGGTTTGGGAGCCCTCCGGGGTTTACATTGGCTCATGAAGTTAAAATACTTAATTGGGTAAACCTTTGGTGGTGGAGCGTATTTTTTACTAAATCACCTTCTTTGCACAACCTTTGGTCTAGGACTTCCTCACAAAGTACTGCATCATTGATCTTTCATGGTTTGTAGCGGTACGTAGTCGATGGATGTCCTAATTCTGCCTCTGGCTCACATTCTAAAGCGAAATGCGCAGAGACGTCAGCTGATTCGCCCATCGAACATAGTCCTTGAACTGGTCTTATTTTCTTCTAAATATTTTTTCGAA
This sequence comes from Halyomorpha halys, assembly GCF_000696795.3. Taxonomy (NCBI): domain Eukaryota; kingdom Metazoa; phylum Arthropoda; class Insecta; order Hemiptera; family Pentatomidae; genus Halyomorpha; species Halyomorpha halys. Next base: position 138,238 of record NW_027107638.1, on the reverse strand, counting down.
CTAACAACTTCATGTCCGGTCAAAAGTGAAGTCTATCTCAGACGATTTAAGGAGACGAAAGACGAGATTTTTCAAAATAGGTACAACATGGGAGATTGTACAAAAAAAAAAAGCAGTTTTTTTTTTATTATCAATGCTGTGTTTTATTATCATTGTGATTAGTTTGCATAGTTAGTTAATTTCTTTACCCATAATTAACTTAATTTATCGATGGATTCACTGAAAATCTAGGATGCTTGCTTGAGTTTATTTTTGTGGTTATTGAAAAATTGACAATTTGTTTCATGCTGTCTGAAAGTTATAACATTTTTGAAAGTTTTAGAGTGAAGAAGTATACGAGTAAAAGTAGTACGAGGGTACGTAGTATGCAAATGGCCGCCGTATATTTTTAAGTTTATAGTCAAAAACCCCTAATGTATTAAGTTGCTTGAATATGTATATAAATAAAATTTAAAGTATTAAATTTTCGCAAATTTCAGTATGTAACAAGATGTGTGTGGAGATTTATTACATCTACCATTTTGAAAGGAAATGTTACCGGATTACAGGTGTACTTCAGTGCATTTTTCTTTATAGCTATAAACCCATTTACGTTGAGACAATTTTATTTTTATCTTTTTTATTGAGTTAGTGATATCGCTATAATATATATGATAAAAGCTTTTAACCCGCATTCTATTAAAAAAATAATTTAATTTTGTATCTGGTCTATACAACAGAAACAATAAATGTCCTTGAAAAGTGGTTATTGAACTATTCTAGCTCAACACAGGAGAGGTTCATTTAATTTCAGGGAAAAAAACAACTAAAATTTTATATTTAATGCTCATTATCTTGGAAACTACAGAGTGTATGACAAAAAGTAGATCCTTTTTTTATTTTAAAGTAGAGTAAATTTGCTAATATTTGAGCCCTAAGCATTACTTAAAACACTTATATTTTTATTTTCATTAGTGATGAGTAAGTAATAGTTATTAGGTGAAATGTAATTAGTCTTAGGTTTTTTTATTCCTACAGCGCAGCTTATAAAAATTATTACAGGATTTGGGAATTTTATTGTATACATTGAAAATGAGTCATAGCTTGACAAAAGTTCAATATCTCAGGAATTATTTCACGTATTATGGATCAATCTAAAGCTAGTTAAACACACCATGAAGTAATTTATAATGAACATTTTCGTAACAGTCTGTTTCCATGATATTGCGAAACTGAATTCACGTAGCCCTAATTTCTCGTTGTTAGGTAAAAATATTGTAGTAAGAAAAACTATATTTAAGAAAATATTTAACGTAAACAGATCTATTAAGCCTCAATTTAAAGTTCCTCAAATACGACATTAAGTAGTTCATAATAATTATTTTCCTAAGAATAGCAGTTTTATGATATTTAAATAAAATAAGATGTAGTAGGAGGTCTTTTTTTTT
>NW_027107638.1:135698-136761 GCF_000696795.3 Halyomorpha halys | reverse complement strand
TCCGCAACGTACGCATCGCAGCTCATAGCCGCAGTAGTTCTTTGTGTGTCCGTATCGCTGACATCTGAAGCACTGCGGTGGGCCACCCTCTTTTTTAGGAATGTATTTAGCAACTGTGAATATACATTTGTTGACGTGCCGAATTCTCTTCACATCTTCAATGGTTACCGTTGACGGTACTGTGATAACAAGAGGCGAGAGGGGGGTCTTTTTGCCCTCTGCATCTGTGCGGAGAAGTCTTCGGACGTCCCTGGCACCCAATGGCCTGAATGCTTCTCCCACATCTTGTATAGGTATCGCGACGTATAGATTTTTAATGACATATCGCGCGTCAACGGTGCGTTTCCCTGATCTTTGTGCGTAAGTATGATGTTAAATATCAAGGGTTTTTAGACCCGTTACTACACGTTGTCTATCATCGAGTGTATGGGTGTATATGTGAACACCTCCTTTTGTGGACTTCAACAAGTAGTCACTTATTTTTAATTTATCTAAAAAGGTACGAGTTTCCTTTAATGTGTGGTCGGGAGCTAGTACGACAGGTGGAATTGGCCCCGGTTGGGTAGTGGGTTCACTTGTTGATTGATCCTCAGTTGGTAGGTCTGATAGGACCCAAAAGTGGTTACTTAGTTTAATGTTTGCTAAATTATTTACACTGTCTACATTGTTTGTGATAGTATTTTTCGGTTTAATCACTGTACCTGTTTTTACTGGTTTAACTTCTGTTGCCAGTTTCGGTTTGCGTGTCTGTTTACCACCCGATCTGTTATTAATCACTAACGGTGACTGGGCTTTAACGGCCGCAGCCATGGCACTAACCGTCACTTATACCACGAGGACAATAACAGATAGCCCTGTTCACAACGAATGGAGCTGGAGTCTCTTCGATGTTTCCTCTTCGACTGCCAATCCTGAAAAGCTGTATTGATGTAGAGGTCGACTTCGATCAAACGCCGTCGCCCTACGAAAAATGAGTCAAACTTAAGACAAACTTAAGTGTGTGTCCAAGATATCAGTCTTAACCTCATCGCTGACGATCAGGGCTTTTTTTTTTTTTTTTTTT
>NW_027107638.1:131141-131773 GCF_000696795.3 Halyomorpha halys | reverse complement strand
ACGGCCAGTATATCTTTTACCGACTGCTGAGCGATGGCCGGAGAAATTATGATGGGAGGTGGGCGCCTCGCCTGGGTTTGCTGTTGTGTAGGTTGTTGCTGTGAGGACTGCTGCTGTGTAGGATGCTGCTGTGAGGACTGCTGCTGTTGAAGTCTTCTCAGGGGGTCATAAGTGTTGTGGATCTTCGTTGCACGCGGTTCAGCTTCTGATCGTGCTCTCACCAGGTTTTTGGCCTTCGCCACGTGTTTGGGCTTTGGTTTCTCCCATTCCGCCGCTCTCTTGGCTCCTCTGGTTGTTTCAACTTCTGATTGATACTCCATATCGACTGATTCCGGGTCAGGGGACATTGGTGATATATCTTCGCAGCTACCTCCTGCTACTGCCATAGTGAAGCGATGGGAATCAACAGCAGTTTGGTTTCCTGCCAGGGCAAGGCAGGCCCTGTCGCCCGAGTGTTGGCCCTGTCGCACACTAAACCGACACTGAGCTACTGTGGTGCGGACTGTAACGAGGACAATAACAGAGAGCTCTGTTCACATCTGATCCATGAGGTGGTCGTGTATGAGGCGCTCAAAGATTTTGCTCATGTGCGAGAGGAGGCTGATCGGACGATAGTGCTCTGGAGAGTTCCC
>NW_027107638.1:128421-129069 GCF_000696795.3 Halyomorpha halys | reverse complement strand
GAGTGTTTTTGTAAGGCGTCTAATCATTTTAAAACCTGGGAGTTTCGACTGGAGATCGATGGCTACCTCACTAATATCGGTGTCCAGGTCAAAGCCATAGAGGACCCACTTCTTTGTCCTTTTAGTACCTCGGGGGGCGAAAGTATGGAATTGTACCATGCCCATCTTAGACAGTAACTGGCTGGCTTCATCGTGATGCTTTTCAGTGTCTAAATAGAGTCGGGTCTCTTGCCTCGAATTGTTAATGGTGAACTTATTGATTCCGATAGTGGCGAGGACCGACTTAACCGCCTGTTGCGCCATGGCAGGTGTTATGATGATTGGTGGCGGACGTCGCTCATTGGGCAGTTGCTGGTTGTCCCGGACAACAAAACGATTAGGCACGACTGGTGTCGGGTTTGTGACCGATACGTCTTGGACAGCGTAAGAAGTTCTTCGAGGTTTGAAGGCACGCCGGGCCGTTTCCACCTTTATCCAGCCCTCGTCTCTGGGTCTCTTTGCTCCTTTGTTTGGCGGGTATTCCTCCTCCATATTTACATCGTGCTCTATTTCCTCTATTTCCTCCTGGTACGAGTCAGTCGGAGATAGGGGAGATATTTGATCCTCGGTGGCTACAGCCTCAGCCATGTTGGTTTCGCACACACTTTC
>NW_027107638.1:127973-128371 GCF_000696795.3 Halyomorpha halys | reverse complement strand
TAGATCCGTGGCGACGTGGAGGTGAGCATCGTGTCAGTGAGAGCCATCACTGACGGTCGATGCTGTTGTAATAGTACTTCTATTTCAGCCTGCTTCGGTGAGAGGTCTCTAACGTTATAATTTATGACCAGGTGATCAGTCATAGTGACGCGCGAGTATTTTGCTCATCATGTCTAGCAGCGTCGTTACCATACCCATCATCTGGTCCATACGGGCACATAACTGTTCTATCACCGGATTGGTGGAGGCACTTGTCACCGAAGCAGGCTGGGCCGTCGGTTGTTGTTGCTGATTGGCTGGTGCTCCGCCTAGGAGCTCAGCGAATGCGACGTTGCTCTGTACATTCCTGCTGGGCTGCCGTCTTCTCGATGTTACTGGTTGCACTGGTGGAGGTATCG
>NW_027107638.1:110795-127923 GCF_000696795.3 Halyomorpha halys | reverse complement strand
TTAATATCAAGGGTTTTTAGGCCCGTTACTACACGTTGTCTATCATCGAGTGAATGGGTGTATATGTGAACACCTCCTTTTGTGGACTTCAACAAGTAGTCACTTATTTTTAATTTATCTAAAAATGTACGAGTTTCCTTTAATGTGTGGTCGGGAGCTAGTACGACAGGTGGAATTGGCCCCGGTTGGGTAGTAGGTTCACTTGTTGATTTGTCCTCAGTTGGTAGGTCTGATAGGACCCAAAAGTGGTTACTTAGTTTAATGTTGGCTAAATTATTTACACTGTCTACATTGTTTGATATAGTATTTTTCGGTTTACTCACTGTAACTGTTTTTACTGGTTTAGCTTCCGTTGCCAATTTCGGTTTGCGTGTCTGTTTACCACTTGATCTGTTATTAGTCACTAACGGTGACTGGGCTTTAACGGCCGCAGCCATGGCACTAACCGTCACTTATACCACGAGAACAATAACCGATAGCCTTGTTCACAACGAATGGAGCTGGAGTCTCTTCGATGTTTCCTCTTCGGCTACCAATCCTGAAAAGGTGTATTGATGTAGAGAGGTCGACTTCGATCAAACGCCGTCGCCCTACGAAAAATGTAACAAAACTTAAGAGTAGGATCTCTAAATCTTTCCCCCATGACCATTGTGCCTGCCTCTTCAGTATATATAGATAGGAAGTGATGACGTCAGTGTACCATGTGACCACCACCACTGACTATCGCTAGACTGACGCCTTGGGGTAAATTTGGTATTAAACTATCTATTCGACATCCTAAGGTTCTTAAATTTAAAATAATTTGAAATAAATTTGTTATGTATATATTAGGATCGCTTGGTTCTTTCTTTGAAATTAATATATTTGTGGTTTTGTTGAAACTACAAATGCTTGCAGGTAGCTAGTTTCAATTACTCAAAATTTAATTATTTTATTTTATTAGTACTATTGTTTTTTGTTTTTTTTTAAACTTATTTATCCATTCAAGTGTTTCCTGTAACCGGTTTTTTATTATATTTTCCTTTGATTCTATGTGTTAGTCTTATTCTCGTAAAATGTATCTATTTGTTTGTTTTTGGTAAACTGATCTACTGCTGTGACTATGATGATACTTACATTGCCGTCTAATATTGAATTTGTTTAGCGGGTCACTGAAGAGGATCTAGGAGGGTGAATTCCGGAGAGCGAATTTGTTTATCGAGTGAATTAAAAATTGTGAAATGGTGAAATTGGAGGAGCAGAAATGAGAAAGAAAAATAGGAATGAATTGAAACATTTGTATTTGTTGTACAGATCGAAATTGATTGTAAAAGAAAACTGTTGGAAAAAAAATATTGTTTATTATATCTTATTATTATATCTGATTATACCATGTATGTGTAATTTATATATGTCCGATTACGGATTGATAAGTATGCTGTGTGAGATAGCAACCTGATGTATTTAGGCAGCAAGGATAAATAAAGTATTTCTCTCTCTATTAGTAAAACTTTTGTATAGAAATTATTGCACCTGACAAGAGATTTTATTTATGAAAGAACACAACACATTAACTGAAACTTATTTATTTTAAACTTGTTTATTACTTTTTCATAATTTTTTAGTTAGTTATTTCAATGATTCCAGGAATGATTTAGAGTAAAAAAGAATGGGATGAAATCATATCATGTATCATTTTATTCATCAAATATACCATTCTTTAACATTAAAAATGTATTAAAACATTGATATATATTTCCTTGAACCAAGTATTAATCCCTGTGTTAGTGTGTTAATTTATGCGATCGATTATATTATCATATTATATATGAACATATGTGCGTCTTATGGATCTGGAGATATATCTTTTTCCAAAATATAGTCAAACTTACTTTGTTTGTTTGTCGTTCCCCATTACTTGCTATGAATTTATATGTGACATAATATTTGTTTATAATGTTTGGCTATTTAACGTCTATAATTAAGCTTTTGAACCATAAAAAAAATATCTTCCTCTTATCTCCTTAAGATCATTATCATATCCTTATATAGTTTATATTTTTTGTTACATGTAAAATTATGAGAGGATTAATTATTTTTATTAATCTTTTTTTTTAAATATTGGTATTTAAAGGTTTTTGTATAGGGCTAGAAAGAAATTGATTTACTTTTTCCCATGGAATTTCTTTTTGGCATGGTATATAGGAAGTATCTATTTTTTTTTATATATAGCTTATAAAATGGTCCAGATTTCGATATCCACCAACAACTAAACTTTACAAAGCAAGCAATGATAAACAGCTGAAGCAATTACTCCAAAAAGGAACTGTAATACAAATTGAAAAAACAAGCTATAGAAAAAAAAAATAAATTATTCATGAAGGAATATAATATTGACAAAAACAATACTTATTTGCCTAAAAGCAACTGAAGTTATCTTTATCCCCAATAACTTCTATGTAGCTAGAACTAGGGATGGGATATCGATATCGATATTATCGAAGTATCGATATTTTAAGATCAGTTATATTTTTTTAAATATTTATTTATTGCTATTTACAACTGTATATTATAATACATTTAGTAAATCTGATCTAAGTTAAATTGGAGTTTTACATCCGTGTAGAGAAACTACCCTCTGGTAGCTCTCTAATGACATTTTACATTAGCTGGCCTCGTGGCCATCTTCTTTTCAGGTGCCTCGGAGGATTGTCAGGAATGGAAGAGGATGCAAGATTAGAAACTAAGGGATTTGAGTGGTTAGAGAGTTTATAATGGAAGGAGTGATATCTGGTTCGGGCTAGATCGGTTACAAAGGGAACATTAAGGTCTTTATGTATGATTTTATTTGTGACAAAGTAAGGAGCATTGAGGATTTTACGAAGGAATTTGGATTGTAAGGATTGAATACGAAAGGTATTCGAGGGTTTAGTGGAGCCCCAAAGCTCAAATCCATATGTCCAAATTGGCCTTATTTCAGACATGTAGATCAGTCTTTTGTAATGTGTTGGAAGTTTAGACCGTTTGTCTAGTAAGTGCAGTAATAGTCGAAATCGACTTGCAGTTTCCTGTCTTTTCAGTCTGGTGTGAGGCTGGAGTCCTTGAGTTAATCGCCTCGGCTTTGGGCCTACTGAGAAATGAGAGGTCTTGCTGAGTATTCATCACAGTTGGCTGAATCTTCTGTTAACTTCTTGTCTGCTAAGTCTAGTATGTGCAATAAAAATTGAAATTTGTTCCTTAATGTTATAAAACTGACAAATTTTACTACAAAATAAATATATAGGGATATAAATTTTTATCAATACCCGGAATAATTATACGGATAAATTAAAATTGATCATTACAAAAAAAAAATTACGAAGTAATTATCTTGTGGAGGATATAATAACATTTTCTTGGGTCCAAGGAAATATATCAAGCGTGGATTGGAGAAATATGCACCACTATCTGAAAGGAGTAGAAAGTGACGTAATAACCAACAAATAATTGACTGATTAGTTTGAAATATGTACGAAAGTACTATTTTCTCCTTCAGTTATTTCTCAAATTCATTCATATATATTATTCTATTGTCACTGACTGCTAACAAACTGACGATTGTAAACCGTTAGTCCCACCTTGTGGTAGCAGCGGTAACTAATGAAATGAAAAAATAATTTTATTCTGGGATATATGTCTTCTAAGAATAAATACATGGTTAATACATTAAGATTTTTGTCTGACAAGCATTTATAAGTTTTCAGTAAAAATGAAATTTCATTGGGATATTGGCTTAACTACTGTTTATAATGTTAATTAATATATGCACATTTATTTTATTACAATGATGCGGAGGTTTGGTTATACAATAAGTGGAGGAACAGGTGTTGTTTAAAGGAAAGAATGGGTGAGGACTGGCGAATAGAGATGGGAAGAGAATTCCAGAAGGAGGTTGCACGTATAATGAAGGAATTGCTAAAGAAGGCGGTTCTATAGGAGGAATATATAAATCAATCGGTTGGGATCTGGTGTTTAATGAGTGAATGGATGAACGAAGAGTGAGGAGATCAAGGATATAGGTAGGTCTTTTGATTTTAAGAACTTGGAATAGGAAAACACCAGGGATATATTGCCTTCGGGAGGTTTGATAGAGCCACTTCAACTCGGCCTAGCTTGAGACTTGAGAGCGCCTTGCGAACCCAAAGATAAATTTTACAAAGCTATTCGTGAGTCTCTTCAGTCTCAACTCTAGTCCTGCAGATAGCCCTCCATAGACCAAGGAACCGTAGTCGAAGTGGAGGAAGGCGAGAGAGGATACAAGGAGCTGACGGGTGTTCTGAGGAATGGAATTCTGGAATTTTAGGTTTTTTATTGTAGGATAAATTGAATCGGTTGGTTGTTAAGGAAGAATAGAGGCCAGTAAGGATGGTAATGAAGGAGACGCTTGGAACCAATAAGAATGGCCTCGGTTTTTTCAGCATTAAGGGCCAAATCATTATTAAACGCCCATATGTTAATGATATTAATATCTTCTTGTAACTAAGTGTAATATCTTCGATGTATTGTTGAGCTGCCGGTAAATCGATACTATCGAAGAAGCCACTGAAGCATTCTAGGCATACGTAATCTAATTTAAATAAATTAGAGCTGCATATATATGTTCATTTTTGAGCTGGGCTTTTCACATGAACATATGCTTGCTGATCATATTAACATAAACAAGTTAACTCCTTTAAAATTTATGATTGAATGTCCATGCAAAGTTTTCTCAGAATTTATCGAAAGTACTTTATGGAAGTTTCTGCTACTTCGATCTAATACATTGGTAAAAATTTGATGTCTATTAGAAGTGCCGGTTCGAATCTGGCCTGGGACGTTGACTTTTTTCATTTTGTGGCGGTCCCACAAAATGAAGAACTTTGACCCCCAACCATGGTTAGGCAGTATAGGACTCCAATGGGAGTCTTGGCCGAAAAAAAAATAAAATAAAAAGGATAACTTTAATGATTTTTTCACAATTTATTTATACCAGATAACTCAGTAACACACAAAAATATAAAGAAATAATTTTGATAAAATACGTCAAACACATGAAAATAGGACAAATTTAACAAATTTATAATTTTCTCCTCACATTGAATCTACAGCCAACAATGAAAACCTCAATATTATTTTCTACAATATAATTTATACAAAAAGTAGTTAATATAATGGAAAAGTTAATAAAGGTATTATTTTTATTTGCTTATCAGCACTATAAAACAGAACATTGTGGTTAATTTAACTTTTGTTCACGATACTATACACTAAATTTAAAGTTCTTTAAACATAAAAATCTACCATGTATTAATACATTTAATATACAAAATATTTTTGTTTTTATACAAAAATACATATGATTACATAATATATAATTTAATGGTATGATTAAACTTTAGTACCAAAGCATTTTCAACAACGTGCATGACATAATACTTAATCTTAATCAGGTACATTTTCAATTTTAGATGTTAATTTCCTCATCGGTTTCTCACTTCTCAAAAAATAATAATAATGCACAAAATCAAGTGTAGAATCATTCAGGTAACATTAATAAAAATAATATAGAATTTGTCACATTACGTAATACTCAGTGCACATCATTGTCAATAATGAAACAAGGTTTCTCCTGGTTTACCAATGTATTAGATCGAAGTAGCAGAAACTTCCATAAAGTACTTTCGATAAATTCTGAGAAAACTTTGCATGGACATTCAATCATAAATTTTAAAGGAGTTAACTTGTTTATGTTAATATGATCAGCAAGCATATGTTCATGTGAAAAGCCCAGCTCAAAAATGAACATATATATGCAGCTCTAATTTATTTAAATTAGATTACGTATGCCTAGAATGCTTCAGTGGCTTCTTCGATAGTATCGATTTACCGGCAGCTCAACAATACATCGAAGATATTACACTTAGTTACAAGAAGATATTAATATCATTAACATATGGGCGTTTAATAATGATTTGGCCCTTAATGCTGAAAAAACCGAGGCCATTCTTATTGGTTCCAAGCGTCTCCTTCATTACCATCCTTACTGGCCTCTATTCTTCCTTAACAACCAACCGATTCAATTTATCCTACAATAAAAAACCTAAAATTCCAGAATTCCATTCCTCAGAACACCCGTCAGCTCCTTGTATCCTCTCTCGCCTTCCTCCACTTCGACTACGGTTCCTTGGTCTATGGAGGGCTATCTGCAGGACTAGAGTTGAGACTGAAGAGACTCACGAATAGCTTTGTAAAATTTATCTTTGGGTTCGCAAGGCGCTCTCAAGTCTCAAGCTAGGCCGAGTTGAAGTGGCTCTATCAAACCTCCCGAAGGCAATATATCCCTGGTGTTTTCCTATTCCAAGTTCTTAAAATCAAAAGACCTACCTATATCCTTGATCTCCTCACTCTTCGTTCATCCATTCACTCATTAAACACTAGATCCCAACCGATTGATTTATATATTCCTCCTATAGAACCGCCTTCTTTAGCAATTCCTTCATTATACGTGCAACCTCCTTCTGGAATTCTCTTCCCATCTCTATTCGCCAGTCCTCACCCATTCTTTCCTTTAAACAACACCTGTTCCTCCACTTATTGTATAACCAAACCTCCGCATCATTGTAATAAAATAAATGTGCATATATTAATTAACATTATAAACAGTAGTTAAGCCAATATCCCAATGAAATTTCATTTTTACTGAAAACTTATAAATGCTTGTCAGACAAAAATCTTAATGTATTAACCATGTATTTATTCTTAGAAGACATATATCCCAGAATAAAATTATTTTTTCATTTCATTAGTTACCGCTGCTACCACAAGGTGGGACTAACGGTTTACAATCGTCAGTTTGTTAGCAGTCAGTGACAATAGAATAATATATATGAATGAATTTGAGAAATAACTGAAGGAGAAAATAGTACTTTCGTACATATTTCAAACTAATCAGTCAATTATTTGTTGGTTATTACGTCACTTTCTACTCCTTTCAGATAGTGGTGCATATTTCTCCAATCCACGCTTGATATATTTCCTTGGACCCAAGAAAATGTTATTATATCCTCCACAAGATAATTACTTCGTAATTTTTTTTTTGTAATGATCAATTTTAATTTATCCGTATAATTATTCCGGGTATTGATAAAAATTTATATCCCTATATATTTATTTTGTAGTAAAATTTGTCAGTTTTATAACATTAAGGAACAAATTTCAATTTTTATTGCACATACTAGACTTAGCAGACAAGAAGTTAACAGAAGATTCAGCCAACTGTGATGAATACTCAGCAAGACCTCTCATTTCTCAGTAGGCCCAAAGCCGAGTTTGTAAACATGTACATATAAGAATGGACGTTATTATTGTATCATGTTATTGTTATATCCTAGTTCAACATTTTACTTTAAGTATGTTAATTTTTTTTTTACCTATTTATTTAAATTTTTATATGAATATGCACATATTTACTTACTTTGAGCACTTGATAATTTATTGCCTATGAGTGTTTGAGATTGTAACATTAATTTACAAATATAATTGTTTTGGCACCATTTTTTTTTTTTTTACGTTGAAATATTTTTCTTCAAGCAATTATACCATAAATTCTTAAATATCATAAAGGGGAAGCCTGGAAATGCTAAATGGGACGAAATAACTGTATCCAAGCTTAAGGTTTTCTAAACACGAACTTAAAAACTTTCTTAATTCGTTGAAAAAATAAATTTTCATTTCTCAAAGTTGAATTAATTCTTATTATCACAGAATATTATCGAAATGTTTATCTCTATTAGATATACAAGGCTTTTAAAATCATTTTACTTAACTAATGATCAAAATTTAATTTATAGATTTTATCTTATGAGTGCATTCGCTAATATAAGTAAGTGACATTAAATTTAGGAAAGCATATGATACTATAAAAAAAATATTAACGCAATCCAGGATGTTTTAATTTTTAAATAGAATACATCAACAAAGAGGGATTATGTCAGGTAAGGTATCATGTGGATAAAAACCCTAAAAGGTTATCAAGAGCTGTAATTGTGGAATCTGCAACAAAATTCTTGGGAACAAATATCTACAGAACACATCAATGGTTTGCTTTTAGTAAAATCAAGAATGAATTAAATATTTGATAGTTAATGTCTAATGATTAATGTATCACGAAAGGATAAATTGTTAAAGCTTTGATTTACTTGCTAGGTAAATTGAAATATGAGAATAATTCAGAGTAAAAATTATTCAGAATAAAAGAATTTTTTAAAAGATTTTTCTATTAAAAAACTTCCTATTTCCAGCTAGTACTTCGTAAAGAATAAGTGTAAAAAGATATAATGTGAAATAATTATCAATAGTTCAGGGTTTTATTTTATGTCCGCTAAAGAAAAATGAAAGAGGAAATTAACTCAACACTCATTGTTCTGAATATTGTGTACCATATGCACATCGCCTTGTCTAAACTTATATAGTGTTAAAAACTTTGAAACTAAACATGAATTAAGAAAATAGGAATGAGTCATTACATCTTTTTTTATTTTATAATATGTTTATTAAAACGTTTAAATGAATAATATCAAAGAAGATTAGGTTTTATTAATGATACAAATTAAAAATTAAGAAATTTTTAATGTAAATCTTTGCATAAAAATAAAGAGTACTTGAAGGCAATTGGCTGTTGACAATGTAGACGTCACTTAGTCCCGCCTTTTGATTTAAGGTAATTTATTATATCCTCCTTACTTGCATAGGCTAAGGGAGTCATCCCAACCATATCGCTATCATTGACAGGGGCTCCTTGATCAATTAGGATCTTAACAATATCCAAATGGTTAAATGCTGATGCATACATCAGTGGTGTTCTGCCTAAATTGCTCTTAGCAGCAAGATCTGCTCCAAGGTCCAACAGCGCTTTCACTACATCGATACGACCCCCTAGCACTGCATAATGTAGCGGTGTGAATCCATCGTTAGCCTTATCATTGATAAGTCCTCCTCGGTCAGCTAAGAGCTTAACAACATCGGAATGTCCCCTCAATGATGACATCATCAGTGGTGTCACGCCTGCATGGTTCCTAGCCCTTAGGTCTGCCCCACATCGCAGCAACTCTTTCACTTCGTCAATGAGCCCATATTGTGCCGCCATGTGCAGGGAGGTGTCTCCTTCACTGCGATTTCTATCCAATAACGTAGGGTCAGGATTAGTGGTTGTGGAAATAATATCACAAGAACTTTCCTTAGTCACAGCCGTCGTCTGCGCCAAATCGTCACTGCTTTCCTGAAAAAGTAATTTTGAGTTAATTGTTTATAATACTTCATTTGAGGTCATTAGTGAAAATATCAAATGGCTAATAGTTTATAAGCAATGAAATACTTATGTGTATATAAAGGGGAAAAAGAGGTTAATTTATTGTTTTCATAAAATAATTCCTTATTATTCCTTGAAGCGAACTTTCTTTTAGCATAAATAAGAGAGATTGTGAGTATCATTTCTGATTAGTTGGCAGGGCTTTGCTTCATTTTCGTTATTGACACCTATACCAGATTCTCCAAGGTCAGAATCAAATGTTGTGTGTGGTTTTTAGTGATAAATGATTGTATACGGAACTACAAGGGCGCAAAGGACACATGTTCTATCCTGAAATTACTAAGCTCCAACTAGCGAACTGCTTCATACCTAACACTGATAGTGTTGTTCAGTCAATCGCTGAAAGAACTCTCTCTTTGTGAGAAATCTAGAATCGATTATCCTTACTGACTCAATGGCCCATGATGGTGTACCTAGCTGTCTTAGGTTTTTTGTTAGCCGTCTAAGGCAGAGAGGATCCATGTCCATTTCAACTTATGATACGGAAGTCTTCATTCCCTGTAATGAAAGGAATGTCCAAATTCAGTATCCGGGAGAGCTCACTTCCTTCTAAACATATTCGGACGATATAATCTTAACAGTAGTCTTACAATCGATATAATCTTACAAGATCCCAAAAGAACGAAAAAATAAGTTATTTCATCCCAAGATTTTATTAACTTAATTAAAACTATATAATCTAAAATTTATGAATCATTTTTGATTTATTTCAAGAAAAAAAGTTTGTTTTATACAGCAAAAGTCATAATGTATTTAATATTGCAATAGATGTTTATTTTATACCAGTAAAATCCTAAATTTTTTCTTCATTTTTCATTACGAGCTCTTTATCCTTAAAACTATAAAAACAATTAAGCCTTTGAGGCTCTTTACTTTCAAAAGTCCTCGAGACAGAGTTTATCAAATAGCAACCTTTTCATCCAAATAACGAAAAATCCATATTTTGTAAATTTTTGGGCGGTGAAGTTGATCGTGATCCCTCCCTGCGTAATCCAAACGATCAACAGCTGTCGCTAAACAGCCCGTACGCTTGTGACAGATGCAACAGAAATTGCTCAATAGGCAAGCAAACAGCCTTTTCAAAGGCTATAACAAATCTGGTATTAATATTAAATCTATTTTTTGGAATGCCGGAGGATCAACCCAGAACAAATATACAGAATTGAAATTATTCATTGCTAAAAATGGAATTAACATCTTCGCCGTTGCGGAGGTTGGAAAATCGACTGAAGACACACAATACTACGTGCGTCCAGGATACAAAGTAAGATCGCTTAAACGGTCACGGCAAATCGCATCAGGTATTTTGATAGGCATGAAAACTCCATATGCATGAAATTAATGTAGGTGATTAACATGAAGCTATCCAAGTACAGATTACAGTCGACAACTAAAGGTTATATTTTTATTTTATCAAGAATCTTCCAAAAAATAAGTGTGATCTCAGCTGTCATGGAAATATAGGGGACAGTCACACACTAGTTATTGGAGATTTCAATGCTCATTCGCCTATATGGGGATATAAAAGCACCGATACAACAGCTAGTATAGTACAAAATTTCATAGATAGCGAAACAGTGGTGTATATCAATATTCCTGATGATGAGCCGACTTTCTTTGCCTGCAACGGACAGCAAACGCATTCGGATCTTGTTCTTTGTCATCCGAGACCGGAAGATAAATTAAGTATTAAATTACACCAGGCTCCGGGATCTTCTAATCATAGCATCCTCTTACTTGAGATTAAAGCAAATAAATTGTATAAAAAGCAAAGAGAACCATGCTTTCCAAGATGGAATTTCAAAAAAGCCAAATGGGAGAATTACAAACGACAGTCTGATGTGGAGTGTGATGAATTCACTGAGACCACATATAAAAGCAACTAAAGGACCAAATAATTAAATGAGCTATGAAATTTATAGCGAGAGGTAAAATTAGAAATTATTCCCCTTTCTGGACGGATGAGAGGACGGATTGAAGAACTGAAGTGGAAAGAGATACAGTTCGAAGAACAGCAAAAACAAGTGGTTCTTAAAAGGATCGTATAATCTTAAGACAAAACAACGGTATCCTTAAAAGATGCATTAGAACTTCGAAAAGGGAAGCATTCAGAAAATTCCTTGCAAACATGGATTTTAGAATAGATGTAACTAAAGGTTATAAGTTCTTATCAAGGATTAACACGGATAGTACCAATGCCAACGAACCTATGATAGATGGTTTAAAAGCATTATCTAGGCATAATATTGCCAATAAATTTTGCAAGATTTTTGCTCAAACTAGCAATTTCAAGCCCAAGCATAAAAAACCTCACATATTCTGGAACAAGGAAGCTAAGAGTGAAATTAATAAACCATCCTCTATGAGCGAGTTGACACTAACCGTAGAGAACACAAAAAGTGGAAAGACGCCATATACCTAGATTTTCTCAAGCAAATAGGATCAAATGCCAAAAGCGTAATTTTTAAAGTTCATTAATTTAGCCTAGGAAACTGGATACACCCGAGATCTTTGGAGGAAATCTCGGGTCATACTAATTATTAAAAAAGGTAGACCACACAATTATTTTGACAGCTATCATCCAGTGGCAATGACGAGTGCCTTCTGTAAAGTTGTGGAAAAAATGGCTTTAAGGAGACTCCTATCTGCATTATACAAACGCAAGAAAAGCTTATCACTACGTCAAGCAGGATTCATGAAGCATCCAGATACTATAGAGAATATAGCTTGCCTTTCCCAGGCAATTAAGATAGGATTTCATAAATATGAATCAGGAATGTGAATATTAGAAACAGGCTAGGGGTGACCGAAGGAGTTCCGGAGAAGATTGGAAGGAGCAGACTGAAATGGTATGGGCACTGTCAGCAGATGCCAGAACGTAGGTGGCCGAACAGACTTCTGCAACGGGAACAACCAGGAAGACCCCTAACCCGGTGGAAGGACTGAGTGGAAGAGGACATGGCCGGTTGGGGACTTGAGGAGGAAGATTGGTGGGATAGAGGCAACCAAATGAGGGAAAAAACCTGCAAAAGTAAGAAAGTAAGTATATTTAGTTCCTAAAATATTTAGTTATTTGGCAGTAATTTTTTTTTTTTTTTTTACAATCTCCACGACCTGTCTTTTTTACTTTGATATTTTTATCCAATCCAGGCATCGATTCTCTGGAATACACAAATATCACGCCCGCTAACGAAACTAGATGATAGGTAAAATAATAGTTGTTGATCAGTATTAATTGGTTCTGCAGAAATCGGAATCGTTATTTAAATATAATTAAAAAATATATTACATTTAGAAATATATAAATATAATAATTTCTTTTGATGACATTCATGAATGTATAGTGCAAAATAAAAGTATTTGTTAATAAACAGTTGGTTAAAATAGTTCATGAGGTGACCTTTCATTGTATATGAGTGATGTGGTCTTATGAAGATCTCCACTCACCAAAATCAGTCACCAAAAACTCACTGTTTGAACGACGGCGGCCATCTTGGAAGAGATTCGGAGATCTTTCTATTCTATATTTGACATGCGCATATCGACCAGCTTTTATTCTTTCATCTTCTGTAAGTGGCTTTCTTGTTACTGTGTCAAATATCGAGTGTTTTGTTTTATATTCATTGCATAATATTAGAGAGTTTTTTTTTTTTCATTGTTTTTGTTTATTATATAAGATTAAGGTTAAAATTTTATATCTAGACATTATAATTTTCTATCTCTTTGATTTATCATTATTTCTTTGGTTAGAGAAAGAATCCTATTTTATTTTATTTAATCTAATTAAATTTGTGTGTCAACTGTAAAAAATATTTTATTTTCTGTATTATTTTCGTTCTTTGGAGGGTTTGTATTTTACGGTTCCCCGTCTATTATTAAAATTGGACCATCGATTAGATTTTTTTTACTCTTGGGGAGTATATTTTCTTTTACGAAAAGCCCCTCGCCCCAAGAGAGTGGATACCTGATCCTTACTTAGCTAGCATTAAACCCAAGACTCATTGTTGTAAGTAGCTCAGGTTGTAATAAATGATTAGAAAAAGCAGTTTTAACAGATAAACTTACCGCTGAAACTACTACGAAAGTAGCCAGTAGCAAGATATTGAATTGAAAAATGTTGGTACTCATTTGGCTGGTGTGAGGAATAAAATAGTCTGAAAAAAAAAAAAAATGTATTAACAAAAACAAATACTGTTACCTGATATTTTTTATATAATTTAGGTAAAAGTAAATATTAAAAGCATTCATAATTACAAGAAATTATAATTTAATAACTAATTTATCAGTTACAGATTTTTCATTATTACAGTGTTGGTAGTAAACTTTTGAGAGGAGCGTCCAGATATTAATTTGGAATTTTTAATAATTATAATAATATGTGTAGTATTAGAGTAATGAATTGTTAAAATGTTTTTAAAAATTTAAATTGTTAGATTAGTAGTATATCTGACAAAATAAAGTTGTATTCATTTATTTATATAAATAAAAACTGCCAATTATTACCGAGAGCGGAATAGTTTTTTTTTCTTCAGTCTATCAGCAATCGTCAAAGAGTCAGTACGGTGACCAAATAATAAAGAATTTTGGATAAAATATTATTTTTCTTTATGTTCTGGCTCTAATTTTGATAATAAAATTTAACAAAATTAGGTCACCATCATGGATAAATAATAGTTTGAGTTATCACTTCGGAAAAAGGCTAGTGAAAAAATATTAAAAATGAGATGATTTTTCTTTGTGTTTACACAAACATTTGAAACCATTGGTGATCATAAGAAATATTTCGATTTCATTCATTATTCTTATTTTGGATCCTTATTTCGCAATATTGCTGTTAAAAAAAATCGTCCACCCCCATCCAAATGTAGATATCTATTGGACATTGAATAAAGAATGAATTGTGATGTTAAACTTTCCGACCTACACTGACTAAGAATATATGTCTAAGCCAACTCACAGATCTAATTGCAAATTATATCACTGTAGCACATAATTTTAAAATGTTTGAAAACGTTTAATCTAGATTTGTATTCATGTTTGAAGTGATGCCAAATGATTTATACAATATAAATAAAATTTTAAAAAAGTCTAAGAGAATTGATCAATAAGAAAATGCTAAAGGCAGCCAAATCTTAATTTCTGTTTTACTTGAAACTCTACGGGTTTAAACATCAATAGATACTACACAAGACATAAACTGTACAGACAACTGCTCACCTTCAGAACACTCCCTGGACTGGTCCGTTGTGGAATATTGCTCCAATCTAACCTCACTGCAATTTGTCTCTTAACTGATTGACCCCTTCCGGCAGGAAAAACTGCGACGTAGAAGTCCTTATTACACATAATATTCAACATTATTGAACACCCGTTTGTGTCCGTTAAAGTTTATTTTTCTTATATCGTTGAAGTTGTTAGTCCTCTTAACATCAGAAAATAAATTAAATACCAATTATAAATTTAAATAAAAATTCAGGCTTCATTCCAAAGATAATCTAGAAGGATTCCAGAAATTTGATAGGCATCCTTCAAAACGAAGTTTCAGACACAATTTTACTGAATGATTAATATTGTTAATTTTTTAATTAGTATTCTCAGAGTTGCGAAGTGTCACAGTTTACGCTACGATATCTCAAATACTGCTATATGATGAATGTGTTTGGGTGAAATTATTTTTAAAACACATTTCTTGTCTTACCACTTTGATTTTTATTCGTGAGAAATTGGCTTATTTCTTTAATTCACAAATTCTGGGTGTCACCGATTCTGAATAGGATATTCTTAGAGATAAATAAAACATCATAAAATAAAAAAATAATAATAAAAAGTCAGGAAGGCAATGTAAACAGGCTGTTTGCAAACATTCAGTTTATGTTTGAATAACTTTACTAAATTGCCAATCCATTACAAAAGACTGATCTACATGACTATTATAAGGCCTATCTGGACATACGGAGTTGAGCTTTGGGGCTCCAAACTAAACCATCAAATTCCTCCCGAATCCAATCCTTCATAAAATCCTTAATGTTCCTTACTTTGTCACAAATCAAGTCATCCATCAGGACCTCAATACTCCATATGTTGCAGATTTGGCCAGATCTAGATACCGTTCCTTCCATAACAAACTTCTCAACCACCCAGTCCATATTTTCCATTTACCCGGATGACTGGCAGACCACCGTACTCTCTCCTCACATTGTTGTTCACTAATGTGCGATCATCTCTCTGCTGATGCGCTCAGATCTCCTCCCTGGATCTTCTCTCTTTCTCAGTAGGTTTTCATAAGTTTCTCCTTCTCCGCTGGAACTAAGATAAATTCCAACAAATCCCATCAAATCACCTTTATCCTTCGTCGTAAACCTGCTGACTGCCCTACAGTTTCATTTAACGATGTTACCCTTATCCCTGTAGAACAGATCCGCTACCTTGGACTACATTTGGACAAATGATTAACCTGAAATCCTCACACAAGACTGAAAAGACAGGAAACTGCACGTCGATTTCGACTATTACAGCACCTGCAAGACAAATGGTCTAAACTTCCAACACATTACAAAAGACTGATCTACATGACTGTAATAAGGCCAATCTGGACATATGGAGTTGAGCTTTGGGACTCCACTAAACCTTCGAATTCCTCTCGTATTCAATCCTTATAATCCAAAATCCTTCGTAAAATCCTCAATGCTCCTCACTTTGTCACAAATAAAATCATACATAAAAACCTTAATGTTCTCTATGTAACCGATCTAGCCCGAACCAGATATCACTCCTTCCATTATAAACTCCCTAACCACTCAAACCCTCTAGTTTCTAACCTTGCATCCTCTCCCATTCCTGACAATTCTCCGAGGTGCCTGAAATGTCCACGAGACCAGCTAATGTAAAATGTTATTAGAGTGCTACCAATGGCTAGTTTCTCTACACGCCTGTAACACTCCATTTTTACTAAGATCAAATTTACTGAATGTATTATATAATATACAGTTGTAAATTTCAATAAAGATATTTAAAAAAATGTACGCACTTCTATGAAATTAAGAAATAATTACTCTCAGGCCTTGTAATTATCATCTTCCAAATTGACACAATGAATAATTGTATAAAAGAAGGTTAAAAAATAAACATCGCAGTACCTTAAAAAATGAGGTTACATCTAAATATTGATGGAAAAAACAAACAATTAACTATAATTCTCTCGAAGAAATTTCTAAATGATAATTTTCTATCTACCAAATCCGTAAAATACTTAGGAATCACGCTAGATAGCAAACTATTTTTCAACTTCCATATTAATTTAGAATTAAAAAATATTGTAAATAATATGTCCATATTTTAATAACAAATAGAAATTGTACCCCAGAAGTGATACATAGCAGTGCTAATAGTACAAGAGCCGGATAGAAAAAAAGGCGGTTATTTTCAACCCAATTTCCGATTACTTTAAAAAAAAACTATGTATATTTACTAGTCAAAATTGAATCTGTCAAGTAAAGGTATGGGGAAAAAATGGCGGCTGTTTTAAAACATTAAAAATAATTATTTTTTCATTCGGAGCTCTATATCTTTAAAACTACCAACAACATAAGAAAACCTAATAAGACATTATTTAAAGTAGAGTAAATTTTCTGAAATATTAGCCCCAATAGAGCTTTCCGCCAACAATTTCCGAGAACAAGCAATTTTTTTTTTTTATTATTTATTTATTGGAATTATAACTGTACAAAATAATACAATATGTAAATATGTAGTATGTTTCATATA
>NW_027107638.1:104554-106265 GCF_000696795.3 Halyomorpha halys | reverse complement strand
TTTTCAGACGCCTCGGAGGATTATCAGGGATTGTTAAGGATGAAAGATTAAGAATTAATGGGTTAGGATGGTTAAGGAGTTTGGAATGAAAAGACGCATAACTGTTTTGGGCCAATTCTGCAACGAATGGGATTTTAAGGTCTTCGTGAATGAGTTTATTTATGACGTAATAAGGATCAAGGATTTTGGATTGTAAGGATTGGATGCGGGAGGAATTTTATGGTTTGGTGGAGCCCCAGAGCTCAATTCCATATGTCCAAATTAGTCTGATCGTAGTGTATACTAATTTTTTGTAGTGAATGGGAAGTTTAGAGCGTTTATCAAGTAAGTCTTGTAGCAATCGGAATCTACGGGCAGTTTCTTGTAGTTTCAGTCTTGTGTGTGGATTCCAAGTGAGTATCTTGTCAAGATGGAGTCCTAAGTATCGAATCTGTTCAACAGGCGTTAGTGGAGTATTTATAAAGGATACCGTAGGACAGGAGGGTAGAGGTTTACGACGGAGAGTAAAGGTGATCTGATGGGATTTGTCAGGATTTATTTTGATTCTCCAGTTTTGACACCATTTTTAATAGATGTCATGTGTGTCTGTAGTGTTTGTGATGCATTAGTTGGGTCGTTGTTTACAGACAGTACACATGTGTCATCAACGTATGTCGTTAGGACTGTGTTAGGGTGGGTTGGGATGTCAGCTGTATAAACCGTATAAAGAATAGAACCTAAGATACTACCTTGAACTCTTAAATAAGAATTTTGGAAAAACAAACTTTTTTACTCGTAATTTTCGCCTTAGATATCTTTTTGAAAAATAAAAAAAATAAAATTTATATAAATAACTTTTAAGTTGTTATTTTAAGAAATAACACGACATAACCAATCTGCACCAAATTTAAGAGGTTTAAGGCTCTATATACTGCGTCAGAGGGCACAAACCTGATTTAATAAAACAGATTAGAGCCAGAGATATTAAATAAAACGTTTTAATTTGAAACCAATATTTCGCTCTTATAAAAATGCACTAAATCTAACTTAAATGGTTTATGTAGGCCAACACATAAGACATTCCAACGATTCAGTTAACGAAGGAATGTGATAAAATGAGAAAAAATTATGAACGATTATATGAACAATCGACATCTGTAGAAAAAAAAAATCCAAACAAATCAGGGTGAAAATTTTTCTAATTTTCAATTTCTTTGAAAAATGGTATTTAGTGGTATGAGACGATGCTAAGAACGAATATGATTTGTTTTTTACTAAAAACAAAGTTGACCAACTTTACCCAGAGCCACATTATGTTTTTATAATTTTTTGTAAATATAATATCGCTTAATAGAATCAGTAATTTTTTTTTTTTTCGGAAGAGATGGATCGATTAGTATATAATAACCATAAAAAGTAACTTATAGTTTCTCAACTAGAACAAAAACGTATAATTATGTTCACAAATTTCTACCAGAGGAATCGTTTTTTTTTTGTTTTTTTTAAAATATTTATTTATTGCTATTTACAACTGTACATTATAATACATTTAGTAAATCTGATCTAAGCTAAATTGGAATGCTACAGGCGTGTAGAGAAACTATGTAAAATGTCATTAGAGTGCTACCAATCACTCTAAAGACATTTTACATTAGCTGGTCTCGTGGCCATCTTCTTTTCAGGCGCCTCGGAGGATTGTCAGGAATGGAAGAGGATGCAAGATTAGAAACTA
>NW_027107638.1:98180-104504 GCF_000696795.3 Halyomorpha halys | reverse complement strand
AGACGGAGTGGAAGGAATAAGGGAGTGAGGTAAAGATTTATGAATAAGGATACAAGAACCAGCGTGGGATGTGTTGTCAGGGTGATCTGTTCTATAGAACGAGCAATTTAAAAAGCAACATTTCATAAAAATTTACTGAAAGATTAGTAGAAATATCAATATCTCAAAAAACATTCCATTTTCAAATGTCTATTAGAAATCAAATTAAAGCTAGTTTAATGTACTATTAAGTAGTACCTTACGTTTATCTTCGTAGGAGTCGTAGTTTTCATGATATTTGCTAAAATAAATTGATTTATAGTTGTTCAGACAATTTTTGTTATATAAAAGTTGACAAGTTTGATATATGACTCTAATTAAAGCTGGCTAAATTTGCTATGAAATAGTTAATAACGTTTATCTTTGTAGGAGTAGTAGTTTTTATGGTATCTGACAAAATAAATTCACAAAATATCAATTTCTAGTGGTTCGCATAAAATGTTTGAAAAAATATATCTCTGGAACCATAAGACGTACATATGCATGCCAGCACTCAAAACAAAGGTAATTTAACTTACTATAAAGTAGTTTATGACACGTTCCTTTGATGGGATAAATATAAAATTTGCACATGAACATTTATTCGAACAACTCCGAATCTTATGAATATTAGCCCTAATATAGCTATTTACGTTCAATATTTTCCGAGACATAGCTTTTAAAAAAGCAACATCTCATAAAAATGTGCTAAAAGATTATTATAAGTGAATTAATTTTGAGTAATTTTTATTTCAGGAATTATGAGTCCAAGTTTTCGGGGACTAAGGCTTTAAATATTCCGCGTAAAATTCAGCCACCTTAATCCATGTGCCACCTCAATCACAGGTTGATGTAGATAATTGTATCTCATTAATTATTAATTTATGTTTAGTTACCCTAGTAGAGATTTTGAAAAAAAATCTTTTTCTCATTATTAATTAATTTATTGACATCGGGAAATAGGGACCGAACTTTTTATGCCATCCAGCTTTTATCACATATTAACCCACCCGGCAATGCTTAGCAATTACTATATATGAGGTTGTATATAGATTTAATGAACACAATTTAAAATTTCATATAAATTATTGTATTTAGTTAAAATTAAATATTCATACATATCTTATTATTATGATTTGGAAGAAATTTGTAATATGTTTTAAAAGGTATATTAAAAACGTTTTTTCTTTCTACCTCAAACTTCTAGGCTCTATCTATTCTTCATAGTGATATAGAGAAACCCTGTGACCAAGGGACATGGGAATTAGAATTATTGATATAATTAAGGATTTTTTTTAAAAATTTACATGTAAACTACCCAATGGTAGCACTCTAAAAACATTTTTACAATATAAGGTCTCGAGGCCAACTTCTTTTCAGACGCCTCGGAGGATTGTCCGGAATAAAAGAGGAAGCAAGATTAGAAACTAAGGGGTTTGAGTGGTTAGAGAGTTTATAATGGAAGGAGTGATATCTGGTTCGGGCTAGATCGGTTACATAGCGAACATTAAGGTCTTTAGGTATGATTTTATTTGTGACAAAGTAAGGAGCATTGAGGATTTTACGAAGGATTTTGGATTGTAAGGATTGAATACGAGGGGAATTCGAAGGTTTATTGGAGCCCCAAAGCTCAACTCCATATGTCCAGATTGGCCTTATTACAGTCATGTGGAAGTTTAGACCGTTTGTCTTGCAAGTGCTGTAATAGTCGAAATCGACGTGCAGTTTCCCTGTCTTCAGTCTGGTGTGAGGATTCCAGGTTAATCGCTTGTCCAAATGTAGTCGAAGGTAGCGGATCTGTTCTACAGTGGTAAGAATAACATCGTTAAATGAAACTCTAGGCAGTCGGTAGGTTTACGACGAAGGGTAAAGGTGATTTGATGGGCTTTGTTTGAATTTATCTTAATCCTCCAATTACGACACCAATCGAGGGCTGTGATATGGAATTGGAGATTTTGGGATACAATTAATGGGTTATTATTAACAGCGAGCACACATGGAGGAATCGTAGATTTCAGTATCATCAAACCTTTTAATGGTGACAAGGAGCATATTGAAAAAAAACCAGTACGTATACAGAGTCCAGTAATTCATAAGTTTGTCGTGGACAAAAATTCAACCATTACCTTTTATATAGATAGGAGTTGCGGCATCTGTTACCAACAACTGAACTCGGCTATTCGTTTTTATTTCCGAAGATACAATTTTTATACCATCATTTTTTTATAAATCACCTTATAATTTCATAATTTATTTTTTCTCTACCGCACACAAAATACATTGTGACTTCGCTGGCTCATTTTTATTTAACACTCCGACTAGTGGTTAATATAGTTATATAAATCCCAACTATTTTTTTACTTGGACCTGTAAATGTACTTTACAACCAGCAAATGAGATTTACTACCCAGGCATGGCAGAGGGAGATAGCACCCAGTGGTGCATCCTCTTGACGTTAAGTAAATTATTTGATTAGACTAGGAGGTCCCGCATTCAACTCTTCTTCAGCCTACACCGGCATGAGTTACGTCAGGAATCTCATGTGTTACCATATCTCGTATAAATGTATTCAAATGTCCATGTAGCGTGTTGTGAAACCGGTTGTAAGTCATATGAAT
This sequence comes from Halyomorpha halys, assembly GCF_000696795.3. NCBI lineage: Eukaryota > Metazoa > Arthropoda > Insecta > Hemiptera > Pentatomidae > Halyomorpha > Halyomorpha halys. The sequence continues at coordinate 101,868 of NW_027107638.1, read as the reverse complement.
GTGGCCCGTTACACTCGGAATGCGTAGGTCGATGTGAATGTTCTCGTTTGAAAGGTAGAGTGATGGGTTCGTCGCCAGTCTTACAAATTGTGTAAAACATGTAACAGACCTAAGTCCATATGGGTTTTTATTTTTTGTATTTAATTGTATACTTTATGTTTCTGTCTGAGCGATTTTATATTTTTAGTCTTATTTTTTGGATATGTCTTAGAACACTGATGTAAATATGATTGTCACTACGTACTCTCATCCGACATATGTTCGAATGTTTAGTTAAAAATTCCTTAACCCATTTGTATCACTACATATATATGCGCATTTTGCTTTGTAACCACCAGAGCGCGTATAAAACCCATGGGCATTGGGCGCATATTAAAAAATAAGAGGTGATAGTAGAAAGTTTGGTGAGTCAATTCATAAAAAAATCTTTCTTTCGAGGTTAATAACTTCCAATTTAATGAAATTTTTTATTAAAATTATCAACACATTGTACAACGTTTCGGGACCACTTTCTGTACCTTAAACATATACCAATAACAAAACTATCATAACAACAATGTCCATCTCTATTCATTATAGTTCACACATATAGAGGTGATAAAAAAAAGTTTCATGGCCAAATAATTCAGAAAAATACAAAAAATCAACGGTGATGTCTCCGATATTGGTAAAGAGATAATGAGACTAAGAATATGCAGAATTTTGTCGAGATTTCTTCTGATAGTAATTTTGAGTTGGAGGAAAAAAATTACAAACCTAAATTGCATAAATTTATATTTTTTGGTGGTATAAATGAAACATGACAGAATGACAAATTTAACTAGACTGAACGTTTACGAATGTTTTACAAAGGAAATTCTTGAACATATTGTGACAGTTAGTGAAACTAATCGATTTGGTGAAAAATATCCAAATTTTCAAAGACATTTCTGTAGAGGTATTACAAGTTTATTTTTCACTAATTATAGTGATGTTTATTGTGCGAAAATCTACACAGCCGTACTTCAAAATAGTGACCAGTAGGTTCATGGTAATTCCAAGAAAATTATACTTTACTAATAATCAACTATGAAGTATGGAAACTCGACAGTTCTCGACGAACTATACGAAATAATTGAATGGAATATGGTCCCGGGTGCGGTCAAAAAAACTCAAATAGTAAATAATTATACTATTTTTATTGAGCTAACGTTTCGCCCCACCTTGCAGGGCTTCGTCAGGGCTAAAAAAGATACAAACACTTGACATAGTTACAAAAAAAAAAAATATAATTGGAACATAACAGTGGTATAAAATGAAAAGTAAAATATAATAAGGAAAGTTAAAGGTTGTAAACAGTAAATGAAAAGGGTGATAGTAACAGATGGATAAGAGATAAAATAAGAGAAGAAATATTAAAGAAAGTACAAATTAAGAGATGAAAAAAGAAAAGAATAAAATCAAATGATGAGACAGAATTCATACCTGTTTTGACGGGAGTCAAAGACAGAGTGAGCCATTTGTATTGGGAGGAGTGGGGATGGCAGTTAGCACAATAACGGAAATAATTTTAAAGTAAACATAGTATATATTCCATTCATCTATACACACGGTCAATCATCAATAATCTTATATAAGAAATAATTTTCGATGTATGGATGCCGATAAATTGGATTACAGGTCTTTTATGCCCCATTCATAAAAAGGGGAACAGGCTGAAATGTGAGAATTACAGGCCCTACTTAACGTAGCCTACAAACTGCTATTGTCGGAGGTTGAAGAAGTATTTGGAGAAGATTGTTGGTGACTACCAAAACGGATTCTGGCATGGAAGGTCGACAACCGACTGCATATTCGTACTGAGACAGCTGTTGGAAAAGACGTATGTACTTGATGTTACTTTCCATCATCTCTTCATAGGTTTCCAGCAAGGCTATGACCGTGTTGATAGGGAAAACCTGTACGATTTACGAAATTTTGGAGTCCCCAAGAAGTTAGTACGTCTGGTTCGGATGACAACAACCGGCTCTAAATGTCGGATTAAATCACAGGGCTCACTGGGATAGGAGTTTTCAGCCAATAATGGTCTCAGGCAAGGATATCCTTAATCGATAACTCTCTTTAATATTTCCATGGAGAGAGCAGTTCGAGGTATAAGAACCAATCCTCCTAGCAGCCAAAACGCTGCTGACGCTTACCGGAGCGTTGGAGGAGTTGGAGCGAGAGGGAAATAGAAGAGGCCTTCAGATCAATGAGGAAAAGACGGAATTCATGAAGAGCACCTAGAACCCTACACCGATGCCACCACATACAATTAATATCAACCATAACCTCCTAGTTTGTAGGACTTTTAAATGTCTCGGAGTACTGGCCACCGAAAGAAATGAACTAGGCAAAGAGATAGAGGCCAGAATAGCAACAGGAAAACGCTGCTTTTTTGCTCTACATAAATTTCTGAAGTTCAAAGATCTTTCTTGGAGCGCTAAGGTCATCGTATACAAGACTATTATTCGTTCAAGAGTCACCTAGGGCAGTGAGACATGGGTCCTGACAAAGGAGATGGAGAAATGACTATGCATCTGGGAAAGAAAGATACTTAGAAAAATATATGGACCAGTCAACTCTGATGGACAGAGAAAAATTAGAAAAAATGAAGAATTAAGAACATTTTATGATCAGCCTGACATAGTATGTGTACTAAAAAAGGGAAGGCTTGGGCATATGGAGCGTATGAAGGAGGATCGTCTGTCGAGGAAGCTCCTTCTTAAAAAGCCCGTGGTACCCGAAAGCGTGGACGTCCCAGAATGAGATGGCTGGACGATGTTGAGGTGGACCTCTGCAAATTGGGATCAGTAGATAGAGAGCTGCCGATGGACTACCCTGACATGAAATCTGCGATAAGGCCCATGCCCTTCCATGATAGTATAGTATATAAATCTTAGGTAAAATCAGATCCATAATGGACGTGATCAAGAGAAGATACAAGGAAATATTCACGCCAAGTCGAGATGTTCTCTTGAATAATTCCTTGATAAAACGTAAAAGCAGAATTTCTTACATTTAATATAACTAAACAAAGAGAGTCCACATGAAACATATACAAATAAAAAACATCGGAATAAAAACTAGCTATGCGATTCTAGAACAGAATATATACATAATTTTAAGGTTCATGTAGGAAAGGATAAATGTGAAAAGGGGCTAGAAAATTGTTCTGGATATGATGAAAGCATAAATTATAGGAAGAATATTTGAAAAATGTACCTAAAGTACATACAAGTGATGTAATACATCACAAAAGAAAAGAACATTTACACCATATCAATCATGACAACAAAGATTTTTTTTTTAATACTGTTTATTTATTGCTAGATATTACAATCTCCCACATTGTTGTAGGCAATAGGTAATAATGTTGAACGATCACATTCACACTAAGAAGAATAAACAAAATGAACATAATCAAACTATGTGTATGACAAAAAATAAAAAATAACATAATCATAAAATAATATAGTCTCTAGTCACATTTACACGCTTATAAACAATATTTACACAATCGACCTGAGGATCCCTGAGCCCACTCTATCTCCCACGTGTGAGGGCTCAAAAGATCCCAGCGCATCCCTCTCGCCGCATTACTAGTAGTGAGTCAGTGGAGGCTGAGTAAGTGCGCTAAAGCCGCAAACACTCAACTTGAGTGGAGAAT
>NW_027107638.1:77538-94320 GCF_000696795.3 Halyomorpha halys | reverse complement strand
AAGGATTATGGACTGTAAGGATTGGATTCTGGAGGAATTTGATGGTTTAGTGGAGCCCCAAAGCTCAACTCCGTATGTCCAGATAGGCCTTATAATAATCATGTAGATCAATCTTTTGTAATGGATTGGCAATTTAGACCATTTGTCTAGTAAGTGATGCAATACTCGGAATCTACGAGCAGTTTCTTGTCTTTTTAGTCTTGTATGAGGATTCCATGTCAGTCGTTTGTCGAGATGTAGTCCTAAGTAACGGGTCTGTTCGACAGGAATAAATGGGGTATTATTAAAGGATATTGTAGAGGAAGAGGTCATGGGTTTACGTCGAAGGGTAAATGTGATTTGGTGGGATTTATTAGAATTTATTTTAATCCTCCATTTTCGGCACCATTCTTCAAGGGTGGTGATGTGGGATTGGAGGGTTTGGGATACAATGTAAGGATCATTGTTCACTGACAATAGACATGTGTCATCAGCATACGTGGTGAGGATAGTGTTAGGATGGGTTGGGATGTCAGCTGTGAAAACTGTATAAAAGATAGGACCAAGAATACTACCCTGAGGTGCACCAGCAGACTGACGGAATAGGGATGAATAGGCGCCGTTGTAATTTACTTGAAATAATCTGTCGAAGAGATAAGAACGGATAATGAGGAAGTATGTAGGGGGTAGGAATTTACGGATCTTGTATAGCAGTCCTTGGTGCCAGACTCGATCAAAAGCCAACGTGGATTTATATATTTACTCATACAACAGTCCTCGTCGCCTTTGACGTTATTATAATAGAATTTTAAGACTTGAAAACGTTGAATTTTATTTTTAAAAATGATAATTCAAGCCACTCTGTTTTGTCACAACTTGAAACTTGAGTATCAATTCAAAAAACGCACATACTCCACCACCAAAAAAAGAATAAAACAATGAAACTGTGAAACCTTATTGATAGGTTGCCATTATGATATAACCTTAACCATATCTTTTCTGCTAAGTGCTTTTCTATCCATGCGCTGAACTCAGAACTATCAGACAACATAATAGTACAAGAGCCCAAGAGGAAAAAAAAGACAATTATCTTATCCCAATTTTTGATTACTTTAATTAAAATTATGTAAAATTACTAGTCAAAATTGATGAGTCTGCCAAGTATAGGTAGGGGGAATAAAAGATGGCGGCTGTTTTAAAACGAATAAAAAAAATAATTTTTCATTCGGAGCTATATATCTTAAAAAGTAGCAACAACACAAGAAAACCTAAGAGAACGTCATTTAAAGTAGAGTAAATTTGCTACAATATGAGCCCTAATGTAGTTCTAACACCCTTCCAATCTTCAAATCCCGTATCTTCGACTCTATTCTCTCCACCCATTTCCGGAAGAATAACAATTGAAAGTTTCAAAAAATCTATATATATTTTATGTATTTTATGTATTAGATCTTCGTTTATAATTGTAAATATGTACACTAACAGAAATTATATCTGTTAATTTATTACTTTTTAGTTTAATTGTATTTGATTTTTTATCATTTCTTTTACTATCAGAAGTCATCTTATGTTTTATGATATGACGAGTGGTTTCATTTTATTTGTTTTATCATTATTTTATATATTATGTTAACTGTGGTTGTTTAATTGTATATTTTTGAATTCACTGTATTATTTTATTGTACGACATCCTGTAATTTCATCTCTATTTTGTAATTTACTCTAAGGCTCTAAAGCCTAATTTTGAAGCCTGTAAATTATTCTAAAGGGATCATTCCCAGAATAAGTAAAGATTATTATTATTATTATTAATAGAGAAACAGCCGCCATTTTGAATTCCACTACATATACTTGGCAGACTCATCAATATTTTCTAGTAATTATACACAGTTTTGATTAAAGTAATCTAAAATTGGGGTGAGATAACTGCCTTTTTTCCCCTCTTGGGTTCCTACACTATTCCCTTTCCAGAACTAAAGGCTGCCTGCCTTCCTTCACCTAGCTTAGTAATCAATTGAATATTTTTAAATATAATTTCACTATATTATTATATATTTATTCCCAATAAAGTTACTCCCGGCGCCAGATGTTCTTCCAGGGTCTGAAAATCATTTACCAAGCACCCAATTACTTGTTCAAATGGTACAGAACTTTTGGACCCGTTACAAACAAGTATTTGCATGAACTTCAGGTGCAAGCGATATGGACCAAATTCACTATTCCGTTACAGATGTGACATGTGACATGTGAATCAACCAAATCCCCCCCCTCCATCCCATTGCAAACAATTTTTTGTGGGTAAAGATGGGATAGTTTGCGTTATCATGGTCCGGACCTAGTCCAAAATGTACAAAAGTCTGGTTCTTAAACTATATCTCTTGCATTAGGAATAGGGTTTTGAGTAGATTATCTATGCAAATAAATTCTTAGGTTATACAATTTTTCTTCATGATACTTTTTTTCAGTATTATAGTCCTAGTCTTTTCCATGAGTAATTTAGTTTAAATGCATTTTTTTTCTCTATAACTTGTTTTTTCATATAGTATTACAGTTCCTTTCACAAGTAATCATTTTGTTTATTTGCCATTTTAGATTTTTAAACTTCTTTGTTTGATTCATTAATCTTAGTTGATATATTCAGGTTGCTGATTGAAGATGTTGGTGGATATTGAGTACTAGACCAACTTTGATTCTGCTTAAGATAGATAGTTTTAAAAAATATTAAAACTTCAATTTCAAATTCAGCATTATGAAATTTTTATATGACATTAACCATATGGTAAAAATGTTGAAAATCTAAATAGTCGTTTTTTTTATTATAATTTAAATCTCTATATTCTCATCCACCAGAAAATTTGTTTTAACTATTAAGGACCTAAATCTAGTGACAAAAATAAAACAGGAGAATGATATTTTGCCTATTTGGTTCCTGCTATCCTGAAGTACACCTGGAGTATTTTAATACAATCCATTTAAAAATTGTAATTTGTATACCAAACTGGAAGACGAGAAGAGGGAGATAAGACATTGTGAACTTAAAACTCCCCAGGAGATATAAAAAACGTTCATCTCCAAAAATAAGAAATGTTCTTTGATAACCAAGCACAAAAACTAGCAGGGCATTTTGAACTGAAGTGCAGAACATTTCTCAGCCCACCTTGAAAGGGGTGAAACATATCCTCCAGATGCTGATAGTAATTTAATGGTGATGAGGACATAGAGCCCTCAAACCAGAAAGAGATTGAGAATGCAATAGAAAGGCTAAACAAGAATTGAGCCCCAGTCATCGATAATGTCCAGCTGAGCTATACAAACATGGTGGCCTGGAATTCATAAAGTTCCTATAGGATATGATACTTGGCATATGGAATGTGAATGAGCTCCCAAAAATCCATATCTTTCAGTACAATTAGTACAGGGGTATAAACCTTCTTCCAACTGCCTAAAAAAACCTCTGGTAAAGTCTTTTTAGAAAATTAAGGCTTTGTGCTAAAGCAGAAATCTGAAAATACTAGGATGGCTTTACAAAGGGCAAACCATCCATGGATCAGTTATTCACTCCGATTTGTTTTTTTCTTAATTTTTTGAAGTTTAAAGAATATAGAATTGCCATACAACACATCTTTATTGATTTTAAAGAAGCATACAAGATTTAAAGTTAATGTATCTCTCATCTGTCTCTAGATAAGAAAAATATAAATGCTCAAATTTTGCATGGAGAGGGGTTCAATTTTTTTTCCTGGTCAATTATATTATTTAAATGAGGAGAATATGGTTGGGGGTGTGGTCAATGAAAAACACAAATAAGTACGATTAACTTATTTTAATGTGCCAACGTTTCGGCTAGAGTTTCTAGCCTTTTTCAGGGCTGTTCGCTGGAAGATCGAACGCCTAATCAGGCGTTGTTAATTAGTAATAATTAGGCGTTCGATCTTCCAGCGAACAGCCCTGAAGAAGGCTAAAAACTCTAGCCGAAACGTTGGCACATTAAAATAAGTTAATCGTATTTATTTGTGTTTTTCATTGACCGCACCCCCAACCATCTTCTCCTCATTCATCATCCACGGTCAACTATCTCTCATAATTATATTATTTAAAGTAATAACAAAGGCCAATGGACTGTATCAAGGCAAGTAGGACCTCTTAGCACCCTAAGATATAGGAGTGCCCTGAATTAGATAATTTATATTCTCAACAAGTTTGGTTTATCAACAGAAATCACCAAGATACTATTTAGGAGAGGGGGAGTGTGGTGGCACAATGCTACTAACTCCAAGGACCCGGGTTCAAATACGGCTGGGCAGAAAATTGTTTTGTGTTACTCTGTAGCTATGAGTCAACCCTGTAGGTTATGGAGCTCTCCTAGAGTCCATACTGCCTCATAAATTGGGTACCCTTAATTCTAACCAAATCACATTGCAAAGCCGTTGGTCTAGTAACAGTACTTGCTTACAAAGCATTGAACCCCTGTCTATTCATGGGTCGTAGCGATACAATTTTTTTTTTTCTATAAAGGACAGGTACTAGTGGACTATAGTAAATACCCAAGATACTGTATAGGACAGGTAGTATATAGTCAACTATAGTGAAAAACCAAGATACTATCTATATAGGGCAGATACTAGTGGACTGTAGTGAAAATGTCTTCTCAGTATTTTAGTATTTTGTTTAGGGACCATCTTCAGATATAATGCAATTTATATTAAATTTCTAATTATTCAGTACTTAAATTGAATTTACCGATGGACTTTATGATGATTTTAATAATGATCTAGCATTGTGATTTTCTTCTTCATTATAATATTGATATTAAATTACACGTTTCCTTGCCTTATATTTTATACCTAGTGGGAAACTATTATCCGACAATTAGTAAATATTTACATTAATACATTATTTATTCACTTTAAAAAAAAGTAAGGAGAGACCTCTTTGAACTAATAGTAAGAGTCTATTGCAAACAGAGTTCTAAATGATAAACCTGATATCCAATAATATATCACGTTTTTATTGTTCATACCTTGAAGGAAGGAATATAATAGAGAGGGTTAGCTGCCAGGAAATGTAAAGCCAAAAAGGTGACACTTATGATGAACTCCAGGGGCGTGGCAGAGAAGTAAGAGCCAATCCACCGACGGTCTTCTGTACAATTGCGGACATTGTTATTACTTCATAGTAAATCTGAACTCCGAGGGTGTGGCAATCTCCTTCTCTTTTGCTTCACATTCACTTTGAAGAAAAGTAGGGTATGTCACCCCTGGATCATATCTTAATTCTATTGTTTTCTTTCAAGAATTTCTATTATTTTTTTTTTTACTTTAAAATATGGTGCACTGATCTTTATTGCTATTTATATAATGATTATTATATCTCTGGTATATTTTAATATTTTTTTATAGTAATATTTTACTATAAATGCATTTGAAATGTCAGTGTTTAAATTGTTTGTACTGTTTTGAAATTAACTGCTTGTACTAAGTTATGTATATAGATTGCTTCTATTTTTTGTGTAATTTGTAATATTACTTATTTGTGGGCTTGAGATGATAAAAGTATACTTGTTTAAATTTTATACTAAGCTATACAAGTGCTGTTGTGTTACCATTTTTCTGTTTTCAAATTTTTACTAGGTTTCGGTAATAGGAGTATTTAGAAAACTTGAATTTTTTAACATTGCACCAACCCAACACCATATAAAAAAATTAAGATCTCCTAATTTTTATTACCTGCTATGACAATTTCACTGGGGCATAGGAAACACATTCAAAGATTATGTATGTATCCAATAATGCAGTTCGATAAATTTTATTCTTAAATTTGCTGTAAAATTTTTTTAGATATATAAAATGAACCAAAATTACAATATCAAAGCTATCACATCTATTATTTATTACTTAAAAGTATTTTATTCTTTATTTAAAAGTACATATATACTGCTTTCAGATTATTGGATTATTGCTTGAAAATCATCTTACAGAATTTAAATAAATAATTCCAACTAAATTTAGGTTTTTATTAATAATACAGATAAACTACATATTAACAATGCAATTAACACAAAAAAAAAATAAATAATATAAAAACTAAAATTAATTAAATTGATAAAAATTGAAAAGATTTTTCTAATGGGTTTTTAAAAATAATAAGTCTTTGTATATCATTTTTAAAACCCAGCAACAAAATCTTTTTAATTTTTATTATTAATCAAGAATACACAGATATATTTGTTTATTATATTTTAATAAATTATCAAATTTATAGCAGAATTTTTTTTTGAAAGTGCAGGGAATGTATTTAAAAGTGATTGACTGTTGATTTATACGCATTCACAAACCCCAGATCACTAATTACCAATTTAAGGTCATTTTCTATATTATTATTTTTTTCAATCACGGCACGGTCTAAGACAGCCCATCCATCCATATCCCTATCAATGAGAGCCACTCCCGCCTCAACCACATCCAATTGGACCTGTCAGGATGGTTCCATTGGATAGCCTCTAGTGGTGTCGTGTTCTCTTTATCCTTGGCTGTTAGATCAGCCAGAAGTGCTACCATGACGCTAGATTGCCTTTCACAAGCTGCTTCGTGTAGGGCTGTATATTATCCATATCACTATCATTGAGAGGCACTCCTCGGTTAATGAGGAGCTTCACCACATCCAAAAGGCCATAATCTGATGCCTTTATTAGAGGCGTCCAGCCATCTATATTCTTACACGTTAGATTTGCCCCACAACAGCGCTCATCGCAACACCAATGTTTCCTCATTGTTCTGCGTAATTCAAGGCAGTATCAACAGAGTTATTGCTATCATTGACATGCACTCCTCAATCAATGAAAGGTTCACAAAATCAAAATATTCCCTCAATACTTCAATTAGAGAAGTATAACCCACTTCATTCTTAGCTGTTAGATTTACTCCACGATCTAGATCTATCACAACAACAATGTGCTCTCCTCAACTGCATAATGAACTCCTTGGTCGATGAGAAGCTTAATAACATCTGAGTGTCCTCACTATAATGCTTTTATTAGTGGTCATATGCCATATTCTCCTCTCCACATTAAATTTGCCACATGTGCCAAAAGCACTGAAATCACACCAACATGCCCTTCTTCAGCTGAATAATGTAGAGATATGTTACCATATTTATCATCATCATTGACAGTTGCTCCTCAAGCTATTAGAAGCTTTACAACATCTAAATTTCCCAAGCGTGGTGCTTCCATAAGTGCTTATCGGCTATCTTCTCCCTTAGCTGCTAGATCCACCCCTGTTCCAAAAGCTATATTACCACACCCACATTCCTTCCACATGTTGCAAAATGTAATAATGTGTTTCAATAGTTATAGCTATCATTGAGAGTTTCTCCTACGTCAATGTGAAGTTTCACCACATGCAAATGTTCTCTCAATGATGCTTCTATTAGTGTTGTAATATAATGATGTAATGATAGTTGTTATTAGTGATAGTTTAGGGAGAGAGCAGTAGGGCATTAATGGATTAATGGAAGCATCTTTTAGTGAGCTTCTTGATGTGGTCACACTTCTCATAAACCGAGGAGAAACTATCACTGATAACAATAAATACCGATAACTTTAAAAACACAGTACTACCTGTGTTTTAAAGTTATCGGTATTTATTGTTATCAGTGATAGTTTCTCCTCAGTTTATGAGAAAGAAGTGTGACCACATCAAGGAGCTCACTAAAAGATGCTTCCATTAGGCCATTGATGTCCTGCCGCTCTCTCCCTTAGCTGGTGGATCTGCCCTACACCTGAACATTGCTGTTCCTACCTACCCCAATATGGCATCCTCGTGCTACATAGTGAAGTTCTGTATTTCTTTGGTTACTTCTATCATTGAGAATTGTTCCTTGGGTAAGAAAAATCTTAAACACATCAAGCTAATTGATTGTGTAATACCCTTTTCTCCCTTAGCAGTTAGATCTATTCTATGTTTCAAGAGTTTTCACCGTTCCAGTGTGGCCTTCTTGTGCTCCATAATGTAGTGGATTCATTCATTTTGACTCCAGTGTTCAACGACCTTATGGCACAGTTAATACAGTTAAGCCCCTTTTAGTGGTGGAGTGAGGCACTGAACCACTAAGGGAGTTCCTAGTGTTCCGATCAACTCCTGCCTCAAGTAAGGCCTGTAGTGTTCCATTCTTGCCAGTAGCTGCTGAAATGTGGAGGTAAGAGTCACCTCCGAGCAAACGCCTCTCAATTTTTGCACCAGCCAGTATCAGTTCCTTGATGGATGGGACAATTTTATTTTAATTGCTTTTCCCATAGGAGTAGTACCAGCAACATTGTGAACTTCAAGATCTGCCTTCAGGAAACCGAGTGCAGTAATGGAGTATGTGCTGCCAATCTTGATGACCTAATGAGAGAGGCGTCCCCAGACTAAGTCAAATCAAAGAAATTTCCTCCTTTACTGTTATCAACCACAGCATTTTCCAGTTCTTGAGCTGGATTGTCACTGTTTTCCTGGAAATAAAATTCAGAGTTTTATCTATAATATAATAATTATGTAATTCCTTATTCTGGATTTTCAGTGATAATATTAATTGTCTAATTCTAGACATACAAAATTACATCTACAAAAATATTTATATATAGTCTGAGACAATGAGATGGACTCTTACCAATGCTCTTCAACTTAGCCCTGAAAAAAGTACATCATGCGAAAATGGTATCGGAATGAAACATAAAATCCTACCATACACGGACATTTCAGTCTTAGGAAGTAAACAAGATGACATGTAAAGACTCTAATCAGAGAAGTAGAGGAAATTAGCTAATAACTTTTCAATAAATACCTACGAAGAAGTCACACGATATGTGGATTTAGACTAAAAAAAAACTCTCAGCTGGATCTTCATAATTGCTGAGGTAGACAAAGCGATACTTGGAGTGGAATATCTCTATTGGCATCAAATAACAGTAGATCTAAGAAACCAAAGGCTCATTACCCAACTTACTAGTCAGAAGATGACAGGCAACATCACTATAAGGACACCTTATAGAGGGAAAGAATTTCTACATCATCACAGAACATCGCTCGCTCACTCATGCTTTCAACCAGAAGCTGGAAACTGTAACACCAATGTGGACCTGTTGGCTTACTTGCATCAGTCAATTCACATCAGATATATCCAAGCCCAGGTACGACAACATAGTGGCTAATGCTTTATCCAGAATTGAGGAGATGATTTTGCCACACTCCCGATGATTTTGTGGCACTCTCCACTGCCTAGGAAAATGATGAGCTACTAGATCAAATAAAGGGAAAAAATAATCTTGAATTTCAGAGTTTTGAGATACATGGAACGGAAAGATTTGAACTTTGCAAAATGTCAACCAGCAAGGTAAGATCGCACCTACTGGCAGAGTTCAGATTCTTTAATTAAGAGATTTTTGTATTTAAACACACACAGATGCACTGAAATTCTTTTATATTATATATAGTATATTCTTATTAAAAATAAGATAATACCATAATAATTATGGCACAGCCATTCTCCTAGCTTAGCATGAATAAGAATATCAATGAATGGGATAAATGCTGTCTACCATGACAGAAATCTAAATAAGCAGGCATAACACCACTATGAAAATTCCAGACGACTGCTCGATTTCAGGATGTCCACATTGATTTGATTGGCCACTCCCACCTTCAAACAATTACACATACTGTCTCTGATTGATCGCCATACGTGATGGACAGAAGTAGTATCGCTCCAGGATATTACAGCAGAAACCATCGCCACTGCATTTCATATCAACTGGATCTGCTGATTTGGTGTGCCAACCACTGTCCTAAATACTGTGCCAACCACTAAATATATTTTATCAACTAACCACCCTCCTAGACGTCCAGTGGAATAGAACCACAGCTTACTATCCTAAACCAAATGAATGTATAGAGAGATGGCTCTGGACATTAATATTAGCCATCACGTCACACCTAGACTGCACGAATTGGACAAAAATCCTACCAACAGTACTACTGATTTTGCGTGCTAGCATCCATCTTATAGTATTGACGAAGCACTATATGGTTGTACTATCTACTTACCAGGCAAATTTTTAGAAGAAAATAATAAAAAATATGGCCCTCATATTTGCCACTGCACTAGAGGAATAAAAAAAACAATTTGTCAATTTGAGATTTGCTCAGGCAGGCAAATCGCCAAAGAAAACTTTTGTTCACAATGAACTGCAAATGTGTACCCATGTCTTCGTACAAGAGGATTATGTCAAGTGATCACTATTGCCACCACAGTCTGGACCTCATAAAGTGCTCAAACAAAACGAAAAATAGTTCTGAGTGCAATTACAAGATAGGACATCCAAAATCTCAATAGATCATATAAAGCCAACATTTCTATTGAATAAAAAATCCAATGACACTTAACATCAATCAATCTTAAAGAAACCAGTACAATCAAGGAAGACCAAGGTGAATCAACAACCAACAGAGAAGCATACAGAACTCGTTCTGGACAAGAAATTAAGTTTGAAGTTCAATTTTCACTATATCCACCGAACCTGGACATCATTCTTAGAAGTTACCATCCTTAGAGAAATTATAGCTAGCACCTGTAAGACTAATCCTATCTATTCTCCTCAAAAATAGCTACCTAACCAATAAATGATCATGGATTATCGAGGCCTTATGGCCAAAAGTACCTAACAATATCAATTGGAGTCAGATCTAACACAACCTCAACAATGATAATAAAATTCAATAAAGAGCAATAAAATTCAATGTCATATACAAATATTAGTTTAAACATGGTACACAAACTAACATCATACGTTTAATCTGGATCTAAAGGGACTAACAGAAAATTGGTGTTATATTTGTTTATATATCTAAACTGACTTAATTGGTAAAAACACTCTCATGACAAAAAAAAAAAAAAAAATCCGGTATCTAAAGTTCCCGGGTTTCGGCACCAGTTAAGTATCGGCGTTATTTAAAAAAAGAGAGACTAAAAAAAAAAAAAAAAAAAAAAAGTAACAAGGGAAAATATCAAACTGACAAGTGGAGATGCCTTACATGTACTGCTATTTCACTTCATTTTGGGTGGAAGATGAAAATACCATTCTTTTCTTTTTTATGAAATTTAGGGTAAGAAAGAAGATTAGTAATGTCTTGTTTATTGATTTCATCGATATCAGTGTCCTGAACTACTAATTGAGAATCCCCTCAGAAGTATGCCTAAGCCATTTTTGACCTTACACTCAAGAGGAAATTCACAAAAAAATAAGTATGTACATAAAGAAGTCATTAAATACTATAAAACTATGTAATATAAAAAAAATTAAATCTCATAATATTGATTTTCTGAAAACTAGGGAGTGAGCACCAACAAAAATACTCACATTTTTCTGATTCACAAAATTTTCATTCCCTGAATCAACATTGCATCCCGCATATGTGTAAATTGAAACTATAGCTTAAATGGTCTTAGCCAGAAGATTGTATTATATATATTTATTAAATTTTAACATTTTTTGTTAATTGTAAATAAAATGTATTCAATGAAAGCTTAGCAGAGGGCAATTGTAATATTGAATCATGCATTAAAATGGAATTATTAGTAGTGTAGTCTAATATAACTGAAATGTTAATGAATAATTTTATTTTCATTTTTATTTTTGTCATGTATTTCAGTTGAGCACTTATAAATCGTTACAGAATGTACCTGAGGATGCCCTATTTGGCCAAAACGGTTAAAAAATAATAAAATAATAGCGAAGTATTATTAGCCCACCTTAACTCAATAAACATTTATATTTTAATGATGAATATTAATGATAAATTAAAAAAAAAAACCTTCGATTGCAGAATGATCCTGTAAACATCAGCGAGGGAAGAGAATATTGTTAAGACATGTGAAGGCAGGTTCAGTTCTCCAGTGGCTACCAGAGCATTAAGCCGAGACATTGCCTCTTCCATGTGCTTGGTAGGGAATCTGAAGTCCTCCCTTAGCCAGAGCCAAAAGTGCTTGGATCATAGTTGTTGGATGTGGTGCAAGTATTCGGCCAGGATAGAACAAGTGGTATCGTCTCCAGGGACCAAACAGTTGATTAGAGACAGGAGGAAAGCCTGTGTGCTGGTGAGTTCCATTGGAGTGGCAGTGGTCAACCTGTAGCTGTACGCAGCAGCCCCATGCTTCATGACAGACAGCTGCATACTGTCGCTTATGTTGGGACTCAGAAAGCTCACCTGTGTTATCTATTCACAGTCAGCAGAAAAAACAAAAAAAAATTAAAATGGTATCATTGCTTGACCTGAACATCATTTTATTCGATTATTTTTTGGATAATCCACAAGAATACAGCTAACCCATTTCTCCTACTAACGCTCCGTCTGCCGTTTGATCCTCAACCTGTCAAGGATTATTACTTTTAGTGGAGAGTCCCTTACCTAGCTAAAAAAAATCCATTTCAATAGTCACATTGATGTTAAATATTTATTTAATACATAGTTCACTTATTTCTCATTTTTTAAAATTCCAAATTCATTAAATTGTATGAACCCTCATTTTTGGGTGTTTTTACATTTATTTAAAATGTCATCATAATTAGGATCTAAATATCTATGATATATATACTTTTGAAACAGCATGCATCACAAATATTTTAGCATATATTCCTCTTAAAAACTCTTAAAAAATACAGCAAATTATTACACAATTTGTAATCATTTAAATTAATTGTTTATTATATCTGTAAATAACAAACAATAAAAAAGTATTTCAATATCATTTTATAGAGCTTAAAAGAAAACTGAAAATTGGCTATTGGTAATGTTGAGTTGCAAAGATCATGATGAGATTATCTTAGATTTTGGTCATCCAATCTTGAACATCTGATATGTTCAATGGTCTCATTGAAATAACTTTTTTTTAATTTTTGAAAGAAATAAACCATCTGTAAATATATACAATATACTCAATAGATACTAAATACTATAACTAGTAGATCATAATGAATATCGTTATAGGAATAGTAGGTTCCATATTTATGAAAATGAATTAACAGATAGTTCATTTTTCGTTTTCAGGAAAAGAAATTGTTTTTGATAAACTGTATCACTGGACCAATTCAACATAAACAGCTTAGGACTCAAATATTAGCAAATTTACTCTACTTTGAAAATATGCTAATAATTGTTTTATTGGGGTAGGTAGCTTTGAAGATATTTACCACTGAATGAAAATGTTTTTACGAAGTGTAGAAACGTCTCCTGCCAACTGTGGACAGAAAATGCTGGTTAGCTCCCTGTGTCCCAATGTAAGCAACAGTAGTCCAGGATGGGGCTGCTGCGTACAGCTTCAGGCTGACCACTGCCAATCAAATGGAACTCACCAGCACGCAGGCTCTCCTTCTGTCTATAATCAACTGTTTGGTCACTGGAGACGATACCACTTGTTCTGCCCTGGCCGAATGCTCGCACCACATCCAACAACTATGGTCCAAGCACCTCAGGCTCTGGCTGAGGGAAGACTTCAGATTCTCCACCAAGGACATGGAAGAGGCAATGTCTCGGCTCAATGCTCTGGTAGCCACTGGAGAACTAAACCTGCCTTCACATGTCTTAACAATATTCTCTTCCCTCTCTGATGTCTATAGAATCATTCTGCAATCGAAGGTTTAAATTTAAAATTAATCTTTAATATTTATCATTAAAATATAAATATTTATTGAGTTAAGATGGGCGTAATATACTTCACTTAAGTGATAATACTTCACTATTATTATATTATTGTTTAAAAACATAACAGGCCATCCTCAGGTACATTTTGGGAAGATTATAATTATTCAACTGAAATACATGACAAAAATAAAAATGAAAATGGACTCTGAGGGAGGATTGGGGAGAACTCAAACCTATGGAAGAAGTTTTTGCAGGAGGATTCTGTTAAAGAGTGGAATAGACGGTAGAGGGCTAGTCAAAAGGGTGCCACTCAGAGAAAATTCTTCCTCACTGTCAACTCAAGACTGAAAGCAGGATGGGTCATCTCAAACTATTGGGTTTCGCAGATCCTGACAGGACATGGGGAGTTCTGGGAAAAGTTGCAAAGCTTTGGGAAGAACATTGATCCACGTGTGGAGTCCCTGAAACAACAGAACATGTGGTGTTAGATTGAACCCTCATGGAAGAACACTGTATCAGCCCACATTGGGTTAGACTTTCCCTGTCTGATGGAAGAGGATAACTATCCTTTCTTCAGGGAGTTGATCAACCAGTGGAAAGAGGTTGTTGGCCCAACAAACTTTACATTGGGATGAACTTGACCATCCAGGATCGGCAAGCCACCAATACAAGAAGATGAAGGCCCAGAAGCAGAAGGAGACCAAGAAGACTGCTTCCTGGAGGAGGAGGGCTGGACTTACAGGACAGATGTAGTTAGACAAGGTGTAGCCCCATTCAAAGGCACTCAACCAAATGCTCAGCTGCACTGCTCGGTAGTTATATCAACCCTTACATTGCCTTACTTTTTCAGCAATATATTTTCAAACAGTGAGAAAAAAAAAAACTTTGAGTTCTAACAATTTTCACAAATTAATCAAGTATTCTTCAATTGAGGCAACTTCACAACCAAAACATGTTTTCAATTCATGATATTAAAAGACATTTAGCAATTAACTTGTTAGTTACAGAATTTACAAATTATCACAATGTTATTAGTGAACTTTTGGTGTGGCTCAGAGCTATTAACTTGGATATAATTATAATGATATTAGGAATGTTTAGGAACAAAATTTTTCTTGACTTTGTAACGCATAGACATCCTTAATACCAACAAACATTTTAAAATCAAAACAATTATAATTAATAAACTATAAGTATATAAGGAAGTAATTGAAGAAAAAGTCCTTAGGACCACATTGTTTAAAATAAAACTATATAATATGTTTATATATTGTAATATCCTCTTTTTTGATAAATGGTTGTTTTTTATGTATGGTGGTTTTACTTATATTTTATTTTATGTAACGTTGATATTTATTGATTTTCTTTTATTAAACCAAAAAGTGAGCTAACTTTACTAAGCAAAAAAGTAATTTCATCATTCAGAAGTTATGGAGGCCAAAACAAAGTTGTTTCAAATATTTCAAGATGGTAGCATGCGTCCTTCCGAAGGCTTGGAGCCCTCCTGTAGTCAACCCAGCCTCTTAAATTAGGTACAAATCTGGTAGTCGAGTGCGATTCTGACCAAATCACCTCCTTGCAGAACCGTTGGTCTAGTAACAGTACTTCCTTACAAAGTACTGAACACCTGACTCTTCATCGGTTGTAGCGGAACATATTTTAATTTTTTTTTCTACCACAATGACAGTACAAATTAATCTAAAAAGAAAAAGAAGGCGGTAACAATTATCAATAAAGTATTTATACCATGAATCATTATAAGTTAATTAGAGCGATCGTGCTACGATCGATGATTAGATCGAACATCTAGGCAAGGAGAAAGAGACTGGTCGTTGGTATCGCAGGTGGATTGGACAAGACCGGGAAACTAGGATGACGTTTCCAGGAAGAAGTGGAGTGAACCACCCTTTGTCTACTATCATTGGTAGAAATCCAAGAAGATTATATCATTAATGGAAGAAAAGCACTCTTTGTTTGAAATGCCAGATGAGAGGACGTCTTCTGGATTGTTACAATAACAATAAATTTATAATCTTAAAATTCTTTCTTGAGACTGGCAATTTTTTACTAAATAATTCAAAACACTATCCAAATTATAGTCTCAAAACATTTATTTCTTTTACACGTCCAACGTTTCGGCCAATTCAGGGACAATCTACTTCAAAAATTTTTCCATTATATGTATGATCCTACAACCAATTCAAATATTTAACATTATTATTCATAATTTACCTTACCTTAATTCACTATGAAACATAGCATTTAACCATTCCAAAAACTATAGCATATACTCATGCACTAATATATATAGAGACAAAGAAATTGACATTATAAATGTAATAGAAGCTAAACAGAAAGTAAAGAATATTAAGATTGATGATGACGAGAGGATGGTAAGTTATGACGTTGTCTCATTGTTTACAAATATTCCACTCAAATTGGTATATAAAATCATAAATGAAAAATGGGAGGAAATAAAACCAAATACAAATATAAAAAATAAAAAATTGTTCCTAGAAGGAATTAAATTATGCTGTGAAAATGGCATTTTCAAATACAAAGGTGAAACATACAGACAGCTTTTTGTAGTAGATTGTCCCTGAAGATGGCCGAATTGGCCGAAACGTTGCACGTGTAAAAGAAATAAATGTTTTGAGACTATAATTTGGATAGTGCTTTGAATTATTTAGTAAATAACAATAAATTTATCTCAGCCATATCATAATAAAGAATATGTAAATAGTTATATGTAAAATCAGTTTTATTTAAACTATTACAATAGGACTAAGTAATTTAGGTTGGTGGTCAATCGCAACTACGTGGTATTGAAGAAGGTATTAAGAAATCAGAGAACAACAATTAACATTGTACTCTTAACATTAAAAATAAAACAGAATGAAAATGTAATGGACATTCAATGGAAACATAAAATATAAGAAATAATTTGTTATACAAGCCAAAGTAATTGATGTGGGGACAAATCTTAAAAAATTTTAGCCAATGAGCAATAAGAAAAACACGGGAAATGAGAGGGCCGACAAAGCTGCTAGAGAAGCGCTAGTCCTCCCAGGTAGACCCGCAGCAATCTTAACTGCAAAGGAACTTGCTCGCCCTTTAAAGGAATGTA
>NW_027107638.1:73780-75118 GCF_000696795.3 Halyomorpha halys | reverse complement strand
GCGGATCAGTACACCATACCAAAGCTATGACTAAAACAACTAGGCCTTACCAAAGCCAACAACCAACGGGCGTTGATGACCAGGGTGTTAAACGCCCTTTCAAAACTAACAAACAAACAAAACAGAAAACCCTTTTTTTTTTTCACACAAGTGTGAAACAATTTTCAATCATGATATATGGATGAGATTATTTCAATAGTGAAATTGAAAATATGACAAAATTGTAAAAGTGCATGAATATGGGACAATCGTACCAAAAAGTCGTACAACAATGAATAAAAATATAAATTAGATTATATTCATCTTTGGAAGTTTTTTAACTCAAAAATTTATAAATATTAATATTGAAATTACTACTGTCTGAGTTCATAAATACTTAAAAACTTTCAACAATTAAAAGGATGTTAATATTCCTGGGTGCTATAGGGCACAGGTGAAAGGGTCCTTCCTAAACAAATCTATTAAAAACAGGTATCACCAGCTGGCTTTGTCAGTATCAGGTGAATCATAAACAACTCTAGCACCAAACACCTTTCTAAATGTACCATCTATTTTAGAAGGTTTTCTTTGTCTTTTTTCACAACAAACTAACATTTGCTGTAAACAATCTTTCAGCAAACAAACACTGACTCTTAACAAAGCATTTGTTCTCTAAAAGTTTTCACTCATATGATTCACAGGCAATCCAAAACAAATAGTCCCTTATTATTCTTGGGTGACTCTTGGATGTATTATTTTTCAAGATGCCTACCCTTGAGCTATATAAAAGGTGATGAGGAACTGCATCCAGGAAAAATCATCCCCCTTCTGCGCCTAATCAAAGAATGACCCAAAAACCAAGCTTTCTGTTTGGATAATCCACGTAAGCATTGATTGTAGCACAACAGTTTTGGGTTTTTGCATATCATTTCCTTTCTGAATATGAATTCATATTTGAATCTGCTCAACATGGCCGCGAGTCAACGGACTTTTTGATGGGCACTCGCCGCCATCTTGGCTATGAACGATATCTTTGTGCCTGCATACTTTACTGGTGAAAATTGGTTAGCTTGCTTTTAGGTTTAATACTACAAATAAACAATACTGAAATGATACATAACATAAAACATACTAAAAATCATTTTTATATAAAAAATTTTAACTTAAATTAACTTATAAATAATATAGGATAATTTATATATGGATAATTACAGTTAGCCTTGATAGGAATTTTACTAATGTAATAAAGAGAAAATAGTGACAAAAATGTAATTATGATAAATAATTTTTTAAATGCTTGAACTGAGTAAAGGTAGGTTACAAGTGAGGTTGTAATAAAAGTGTATAAAGAGTGGTAAA
>NW_027107638.1:71242-71734 GCF_000696795.3 Halyomorpha halys | reverse complement strand
AACAATACTGAAATGATACATAACATAAAACATATATATATAAAAAATAACTATTTAATATATATATCTATTTCTTTTTTTAATTTAAACCTACCAATTGTAAACAGAAAACGCTGGTGAGCTCTTGCGGCGAGCCCCAACATAAGCGACAGCATGCTGCTGTCCGAGGCTGCTGCGTACAGGGCAACCAGCGCCACAAACAGCTGCACGAAATGCCTGAAAAAGATTGAAAAATAAAAGTATGATAGAATTCACTCCAATTGCTCTTTTATAACACCTTATTAATTGCTTCTTCAATCACATTTCCCCCTTAACTACCACTATGTCCACTTTTACACGAGGAACCCGAAATTACAAGAAAAGTTAGCCCTAAAGCCGAGGAAGAGAAAAAAATAAGACATTTTAAATTACAATAATTCCAACAAATCACATTTACTCTTCGTCGTAAACCTACCGACTGCCCTACAGTATACTTTAATAATGTGGCTCTTA
>NW_027107638.1:68465-69286 GCF_000696795.3 Halyomorpha halys | reverse complement strand
TAGTTTCTCTACATGCTGTATCATATCATTATGTCATTATGATCAAATTTACTGGTTGTATTTTTTTATACAGTTGTAAATATCAATAAATAAAATAAATAATAAAATTACGATAGATACTGTGAAGAGTAAAACCATAGTTTGAGGAGTGGACCCAAAATGGCGGCTGTTCCAAAAAATTAATTTTAGGATTCTTTGTGTACAAGAAGAAATTGCCCGTAATTTTCTGTTAAAATAAGTTCAATTTGTACCCAGATTATACAAGGGATACAGTGAATGTCATTAAACAGTAACTACTGAATTATTTTAGGTTAGAAACCCCTTGAAGATTATTTTAATTGAGAATAACCTAAAATGTTTGCTAATTTTTTATTGAATGCTCCATATCCTCAAACATATCTACAACACTAAAAGAAAATCAGAGTACATGGTAAGTTTGCTGTGAATCTTGAGGTTTCTTTTATAAATCAACCTATTGACGTGAAAACTTTTATTGTCTAGTACACAGTTCATATAATGTATCAATAGTACAACATAGAACTCAATTATAAATTTGATGTTTACAGAATACATACACAAAAACTTACAGTAATTATTACTTATATAGTATCATTACATTATTTAAAGTAATTCATAATTATGAGATATAGTTGACCGTGGATGACTTGTACTAGGAGATAAGATATATAAAAATATATTGATTGGAGAACATGGTCGGGGGGTGCGGAAACAACATAAATAAACAAAAAATATTTATTTATGCCGACGTTTCGACCTGATTTTCAGGTCTTCATCAGAGCTATAAAAACAAAAAGACAACA